>NW_014332860.1:642807-684720 GCF_000341935.2 Cephus cinctus
TTTTTAAAAAAAAAAAAAAAAAAAAAAAAAAAAAAGAAAGCGCATCTCACACCACAGACGATATTCCATTTTGTGAAGAGTATGACTGTCTCTTTGGGGTGTACTCGCAATCAATGCTGATCGCGTGCTTAGCTGATGAGTACGTACGATTCCCGTAAACGCAACACACGTGTGCCACTTGAGAACTGACGCGCTGGTATCTTATGAAATCTGTAAATATTATTCTTGTCACGTACATTTCTGTCTCAGATTCGCTGTGGGCTTTTAGCTTACGACAAATCCATCGACTCTTTGCTCCGTTAAATATTTTGCAAGAGCAGAAAATTAAAGTTCTGGAAAATAATGGCGCAGCAAAGTGCCAAGAGGGATTCGGGCGATTATGTTGTCTTTACCTTTTTTAATTTGTTTATTTGGTTAAGACGTTTTACAAAAATTGGCCAGAGAGACGTGACTCTTTCGCATAAAGATACTAAACGCCGATTTATGTGAATCTGCCGTACGTGAAGTTCGTAAAAGTTGTTTGCCGATAATAACGTATAACTATTATCCCCTTCGAGCGAATTCCAAGATGGAAAAACAGAATGAAGAAATTTATTTAACCTTTGTCCGCTTGCCCTAATGTCACCAACAATCCCAAAGCTGTAGTGTTCAGGTTGCGACGACTCGGTACTCCACTTACGTGAAATGAAGTAGTCGAAATTTGTATTCGTGCTGTACGGATTGGGGACTGTGAATTGAATTTTATATATATGGTATAACAAAGAGGTTATAAGAAAAAAAAAAGAATGAGTAGCACGTGCTAATAACGAGATGAGTTAAGAGGGGGAAAAAAGTAAATTAAAAAAAAAGTACAGTGACGTCGACGACACAATATATTAGTGTCCCTCGGCAATATTTTGTCGAGCCAAGGGATGTTTTTATAAGTAAAATGGTTTTAGATCTCCGTGAAAAAAAAAAATTTGAAGCGAACCAAATGACTACTAATAAATATAGACTTGATGACTACTCGGCCATACGTAACATAAGATAATACAGGGCGAGAGCTCGCCCTTTGAAAGGCGCGCGTCAGCAAGATGAGAATTTTCGGCCATTTTTGTCCATTAATCGCGAGAAGAGACCTAACAAATGAAGTATAACTTATATAAGGAAAAAGAAGTTTATATTCGAGGCAATATTTGTTACAATACAACTAGAGGATAAGTCGTACACTGTTTTAGAAGGATGGACTCACATTTTATTCATACAAAACATGCGAATGGTCCCCCAATTACGAATTGCCGAATGCCAAATGCGACAAGTGTATTCTGATAACACAAGATATGAGAGAGACAGGTGCACGACACCCTTTACATATTTACACACACGCGCGCGCGCGCGCGCGCGCGCATACACACCACTCAACGGCACTTTTTGTTTCTATAGAGTAACAATTAAATGCAATTTTGGGCGATAATATCATTTAATCGAAATGCCGAGTAGACGGAGAACACAAAAGTTAACCTAAGAAAGTGACGCGAATGCGGGCGATTTTTTTGAATCGACCTCCATATCGTTTAATTCGTTTCATCGTGTTATTTTTTATAAAATTGACAATGCCCTTTCGACTCCTATCTACTATTACTTGTATTTTCTGTTCCACGGATTAAAGGATCCAAATTTGTTTTATTTTATTATTTTTTTTTACCTTTTACTTTTAACTCGTGGAACATTCTGCACGTATTTTTGTCTTCATTTTTAACATAACAATGGGCCCAAATGTCGAAAGGCAGTAATGCTGAAGTGAAGAGATAAGGGGAAAATTGTATTTTTACGTGACATTCTCAATACTATTATTTATGTAATTAATTACGATATTACGTTTCTATCATTTTCTTCGTATTCATTTGTCAAAATGGACAAGAAAGAAAAAGGAATGAAAACAGCAAGAAAATAAGAAACGCCCGTTAAATCGTCGCATAGTGAGCAGGTTTTAATGTATGTAAGATACACATGTAGCGTAGAAGCAATTAGAATGCGTTAAGCATATCATACAGTTTTGTAGATATACTATATTATATGTGATGGCAAGGCGGGGTTAAATAGGCGATGGTATCGCGAGGACATCGCTATATGATGTGTTGTCATTTCACAGAATTCTTTAAGAAAGAACGAGAGAAAAATTTATTAGTCATTTTATCAATGTTGAAAGTTTTTGGTTTTCATATGTTTTTCTCATTCTTTTCTGCACCTTATAAATTTTCCTGGTCGACGAAACCGCTTTCCATTCTTTGGTGAATGCACAAAAATTATCTAGTCCGCTTACCAGCGTCTCCAAGGGATTCAATTCCTAACTCTCACAAGAGGAATGAATCGCATTAAATGCAATTTTAAAGTCTTTAAATCTTGTATTGTTTTGATGAATATTTTAAAAGCGAATAATATCAAGTGTCGAGGATTTCCTCGCGATCGAGAATCGCAACCCCACAATGTGATTTGCGTTAGATACATGTTATATATAATAAAACGCGCGTACGTATTTCTGTGAGAGATGGAAAGGACACAGAACCGTGTGAGACACGTGGAGAAGCACAATACATGTCAGACTGTCACTTATTTTCCGATACTTTATTGCGATGCGTATTGCTGTAATTGTGCAGCAAAGTAAAATGAAGTAAATGGTGCAAAACATAAGAAAATAATGGCATATACCATGATCGCGTTGTAAAAATGTTATACATACGTTATCGCCACTTACAACGAACACTCTTCACGACAGAACACACTAGGGCAGCCATTGCAGGTTTCACCTCCTCTCCCCCCCATCCCTCCCAGCGAAACACACCTCGGGCTGTACTTTCGGCTGAAGTAACAAAACCGGCGCAATGCCGAATTTCGCAAAAATAAGAAATGGCACAAAAGAGTAATGAAAAGAAACAAAAAACATGAATTACACTAGAAATGAGAAAACATGAGCGACATGTGACAAGCGAGACATGGAGGAAGCGAATCGCATATAAGTAAATAAATGAAATGAAAAATTTTAAATAAAAAGAACAAGAAACAGCGTATGTACGTAAGATACGTAATTCTTGGATGAACGCTATATATATATATATATATATATATATATATTATAGTTCATAATATATGCGTGCGTGTGTAATATATATATATATATATATATATATATATATATATATATATACACACATATATACACACGCACACATATCTTCTTACGGCGACTAAATCTTTATATTTAACCCTTTACGCGCACTGCCTAACGCGCGATACGTCCTTAGAGAATAAGCGTCCGAAATTAATTTTAGCGAGTTGGAGAATATAAGGAATGCACGACTATTGTATAGTAGAACGTATAGAGCTACCCTTAGTGAAATTATACTGGGATATTACCAATGCTTTTTCATAGAGGATATATACAAAACTAAGATACACATTACAACCACACGTATTTACAGAGACAAAGAGAAAGGGAGTGACACAATCGCACATAGACATATCGAGAATACTTTTACAACTAAGAAGATGAATTATTTAAATGGGGAGCAACACACCAAGGGAGATATATGTACTTATCGTTTAGAAAGGTAGAGTTTACTTGAGCGTGTGTTAGCAATGGCGTCGTGTCTGGGCCGCGCTGAACATTTTTCAAATTGCAAAAGGGTTAAATTATAAAGTCATGGACAACACAACATTGTAACAAGCGAATATGCCATGCATCAGAAGACACAAGCGGGTATTATTATTATTATTATGAATTATGAACTATTGTTGTTATTAACGCATAAGGATTCCTCATTGCCGAACTTTTCGCGGCTATTATGAAAAACTCCCTGCAACTATAATTGTTCCGTTAATGAGTTGCTCGTAAATCATCTGGACATGCAAGTCCCAGAGTCAGATTCGCTTACGTCGAGGTAAGATACTGTACTCCTGATACGTATATCATCGAACCGTTAAATGGATTGATTGATTGCACTAAGAGTTGCTCGAGAGGTACTTGTGGTCGTCGTAGCGGGGCCAATAATAGAAAAATAACAGAGAGAAGGAAAATATTGAAAAAGGATGATAGAATAAAAGTAAGGTTCTCTTCTGATGCATGGGCTATACCTATGTACAAAATTAAATAATAATCGTAGTAGGTAGAATCTGTAACGATATGCAGTATTCCAGATAGAACGTAGCACTATTGCAAAAGAATGCAAGAGAAAAATAAAAGAGCGAGGAATTAACACAAGAACATTACAATACACACAAAACTCGAGGTTGTAAAGCAAGAACCTAATCTGTGTCGATAATTAATTATAAAGACGAGAAGAATTGAAAGATGGAAGGAGATAAAATTTGTTTAAATCTTACTAATACATATCCCATCTGTATGTATATATTTGCAAGCGCATGAGAATACGTTTTATTAATTGATAATGTAATTATAATTCTTATTGTCATAATTAATTATTAATTAATTATTGTCATTATTATTTATGGTTCCAATTTTGAAAAAGTTGGAACGTACATATAGCTATATTAAATGGATATTGCGTTTAAGGCGTTAGGTTAATGTTTGTAGTTAGATAGGTAGGCAGTAGGGTACATATCGTTAATATTATTATTAATTGTTAGTATTGCAAAATGGTATTACTGCCATTGCGGCTCGATTCATTTAGCCTGCGGATTTCCTTTCGTTCGCAGTACCTCGTTTTCTGTCGTCTTACCCATTCACTCGCTTCCCATTTCTCTTGCTCGTTTTGCCCAAAACTTTATTACCCTTCTCTCCTTCTTTTCGCCCGTTTAACTGATCTCCGGTTCAAGTTTAAAATCGTCAGGTTGTTTTCTCCAATTGTTTTCTTTATAAATTATCGCGATATCCAATCACGAGCATATTGTACATAAGATGAATTAGGGACCCAGAATTCTTCTAAGGGCTAACAAGCGAGAGAAATGCCGAAAGTCTGAGTGTTGAAATTGGATTGTCGAAAGAAAATGATGGCAAATAATATACGAAGAGCGTAAAACGTTTCAAGCAGACAAAAAATATTAAAATCGATAAGGGCAAAATGAAACGAAGCGCAGTCGCCTCTAGCAATCCCAAGTATTACCGGTGACATACCTGTTCCACATATCAGGTCGTAGGCATCCCATGCACCATGTGTCATATCAATGTTTCTAGGATAATTCCCACTCTCCCTCCTTACATATCCTGTTATCCTATACTTAGCTTCCCTTCCAAACCTCCTAACCATACTTTTTTTTTTTTTCATTCAAACCCTTCAAGTTCCCCTTTCCAAGCCCCGCGCTTGGATGAAAATGTATAGAATGTCGTTTATTATTATTATTATTATTATTATTATTAATATCATTATTTCTCGATCCGAGTACCAGACAAAACCCCAGTGTTGTATATACACTTGGGCCAGAAGGGTCTCTATGCTCTGTCTTCCCATCGCCGCGTCAAAAGACAAATTAGATTTAATAAGATTTGTTGACTGTATACATTTGTACACACACCGAAAATAATGACAACAGGAACAATAATACTTCACACGGTGCACTGCGTCAGGCGGCGCCACGAATTCGACGACATCAATTTAATTCGTGTCGCCTCGTCGGTGATTCAAGCTATTCGCATCCGGTCGTTCGATTAATGCCATTCATGCTATTGGTTCTCGTTACTCTCGTGAAACGGCAGCATAATATACAATAAGGATCGTCATCGATTTCGATATGGTGTTCGGTACGGTGTTCGTGACGAACCGTAATGGCGCAGCTTGCGACCAAGAACCCTAAATGTATTTTAACGATATACATATAGAAAGAGCTACTTGGCGCACCAACATGATAACACACGATTCACCAGGAGACACACAGATCAACACAGACACTATCACATTAATATGGTTACTCGAAAAAAAAAATGTAATATGTATATTATACTGTATGTCGTACGCTCTAACGTTGTTTGAAGAGTTATTTGCGAGTCAATTATCTGTGCCTAGCAGCCCTGCGCACTACAACCAAATGTACCACCGTTCAGATGAAAATTAAAGTGAAGAAGAAAAATAACAAAGTCAAAACGAGAGATAAGAGAAAAACGAGAGAGAGAGAGAGAGAGAGAGAGAGAGAGAGAGAGAGAGAGAGAGAGAGAGAGAGAGAGAGAGAGAGAGAGTGTGAGTGAATGAAAGAGAGGTAGAAAGAGAGAGAGAGAGAGAACGAAAGAACGTGATACGAGAGTCAAGCATATAAAAACATAAGGAGAAAAAAATAAAAATAAAAAGAACGTGTTTCACAAACTGCACCCTGTATACATAGTTCGCACAATGATCTGTTCCTGTATTGGAATGAGTTTTTTCGGATTTGCCAAGAATGTGTATCTATTGATAGTGAAAAAAAACCCTGAAAAACCAAATATGAAATATAAGTATTGAAATCGATTGTCGGAATTGTTAAAAAAAAAAGAAAATCATCAGCAACAGCAAACCCTTCACCGTTTTATTGTACATTTCTGTAATATCCATTATTATTGATCCGTCGAACAATTTACGTTATGTGATGTGTGCTCTCGTTGATTACTTGACAATTTTAATCGTAGGACAGAGCAGTTTACAGGCTGTGTCTCTCTCTGATGTGGGATAGTTAAAAATCAAAGGAAAGGAAGAATCTTAACGAGATAAAAAGGTCCACGTAAACTCGGAGAATCGCTTTATAATCTATCAAAGCTACACACATGTTCTTCCGTTTTATAACGGGTGATTTCTGGGCAAGTTATCTCGCGACTCAATGACGTACGAAACTTTTTCAGGGTACCATTTTAATGTATAACGATTCGAATTGTTCAGGGTCGTCGAGTGTGATAGCGACTAATGCGATACATGCAACGTTAAAGGAATGGTCGTTCCGACCATCGTGATAAACACGCAATCGTATGTCCCACTGGAATTCATTAAAATCCAACAGTCAAACGATCGAATGCTATCGGTACAATATCGGATTGTTGACTCGAGAATGTTCGATCGATGCGTACCAAAAAATGAAAGAAAGAGAAAAAGGATTTTTAAATGGGACTTTATTTCATTCACATCGTTTCCCCATTCGCATAATAGCGTTTGAATTAGTCACTCTAGATCATAACTCGACGTATCACAATATCCGTCACACACTGAACACAACAGCACATTTCTCACATAATCCACATGAAAAACATAAATCTCCACACCAGCAATTATACACCTCACTTAAACCTAATACTCGAACCCCCCCCTTAATTCAAGTAATACACATTTTACACACATCTAGTATTTACTATGGACGCTTGTATGTACATCAGTTCGTATCCGTCTGTTTGTCTTTTTGTCTGTTTCTATCTGCCTTGAATTTCTTTGTTTTTAAAAGTTAGAAATATAAGACGAAAAACTTTTACATTATAAGTATTTAAAATCTCGCTCATGCGTCATTCGTGAGAAATTGTACATGCCCGTATAGGTTTACATATGTAAATTTGAATTTCAATATTTATTCTTCATGCATAATCGATAATGGAATCTACGCGAGATCAAGTTGCTATGGTAATACCAACACCGTAGTTAATTAATTGGCAAATTTTATTAGAAAATCTTATGGAGACGTGGAGTAAAAGCAAAATGAAAAATTATGGGTGCAAACGATAAGAAAGGCAGACGGATAACTAGGACAGTTAATTTGATAAAAGAGTAACAAAGTAGTCGAAAAAAAAAGTGAGGTAAAGAATTACATACATTTCTCGCCGAGCGCTGCTAGTAAAAGACATTAATAGGGTTATTTGCTATATTCGCTAGCTATAGTGATGTAGTTTATTCTTTAGATTTATTTTAAGTTCTTAATAATAACGAGTATACTTATAGATTTATTACGGTAAAAAATCACATACACACTGTAACACTTCTATTATAATAACAATATTTACTTGTGCATATTGACATATTATGGAGTCACATCATTAAACATACTACTCAATATATTCAACGTCAGCGACTCGATTCATTGACACCCACACCATATATACCATATATACCATGCAAACTATATTTACTTACTGTCTACCGACTGCTGAAAAACTGGCACCATCCCCTTATCAGTGACAGAAGAATGACACCAGTCACTCGACAATGACTCTATCTACTCAACAGTATACAACCTTCATATGCCAACGAGATGAGATAGAAAAAAAAAAACAATACTTAACTCTACCGCGATGCTCACGACAATCTTACTGTTTATCTAAATCACTTGAGTCTCCGGTGATTTTTTCCAGATTTTTTCCCGCTTACCTTCTTGTGCTCGTTATATGTACTTTTTTATTATTGCTCGTTATCAATCGTTCTTCACGATGATCCGTCATTACTTTTTATCATTTAGTCATGTCGTCATTTGTCCAATGAGCAAATCAATTTCACGCTGTCTGAAGATTCTCAAGGAAAAAGAGAATGTCGTTTGAATAGAAAAAAAAAGGATGAATTTAAAACGGTCAGGTAAAAAAATATAACGGAGACGCCGTTTGGAAGTAAAAAGTAACGGTTTTCGTTATATATTTTTTCGTTTTGTACATTTACATCTAACGTATTAATACTCGCGCCATATTGGATACATAGATACGTTGTTGCGTGTCCTCTGTAAAAATAGGGGATGCAGGTCCTTTCGAGGTTTTTTTCTTTTACCAGCCGAGAGTAGCAAAGGCGTTAAAAAATTCAATACGAAATTCTTGAAAATATTTTTCAAGTTTTGATAACCAGTATAATGTGTGCGTGCGTGCGTGTGTGATCCTCTTCAAGAGAGAGTAAAAATTTCATAGAGGTCACCCATATCAGAAAGATCAAACGAAATTAAGAGAAAGCAATAGCCGCACGTAGACGCAATGCATTTCTCCAGAGCGTTTCCATCTTCGATGCTTTCACTGAAAGCAATTTCTAGAATCCTTGAGAGAATTCGTTGCCAGTTTTCCACTCCAGTTTACCGTGCTCTCTCCATGCCACGCAATGCTTGACTTGGGACACCAGGTGGCAAGGCAGCAGGCTCACCAGCCCTGGCCTCAGGGTCAGCACTCGCAGCTTCCGAATCACGGAACCGCTTATACTTTCCTAAATTAGAAAAATCCAAAAAATTGTTTACGTTTCACTTTATGTGCCAAGAATTTGCCATTATTGGCCAAGAATACGTAATATCGCGGCAGAATTTGAGGTAAATATTACTTACTAGCTAATCGAACCATAGTGACGCCCCACCAGATACTCCAACCCCAACCAACCAGACAGAACAATACGGTAAACAGTTGACCAGCTCCCACCACCAGATTAACTATAAATGCACCGAATCTCGCTTTAGGACCAGCCACGGCTGAGAATCTCGGTTGACCCACGTATAAGTTGAATAGTCCACTCCAAAGTGTACCTATAATTAAGAAGTTGAATCATTTCTTTGTCACGTCAAAAGTAGCGTGGAAACAAATGTACTGTTGTTATACGTACCACTTCCTGGCAATAGAACATTCCAAACGAGGCAAAACCATGCGAGGGTTACAGGAAGACAGGGAATGGCTCCGCGCATTAAGGAATTATGTTCCACTAAAACTTCGGGAATTTTGACTTTGGGTTCCTAACGGAGTATAAATCATGTTAAATATATTATGCCGTACAATATGTCGAGTTAAAGTAAGTTAATGGTACCTCTGAAACAGGAGGCGCAGCGACGCTCGTCAAACTCTGTTTAGCTCTAATGCTTCGAGTACGCTCGACGTCGGGACGACTGGACTTGCACCTAGCAAACAGTCTGCGCCACAGTGCACCGCATCTTCTTTCAGGTGGACAGCAAACGTTGCTCTCAGCAGGTGCGACCCTTGAGCCTCTTGCAAAGCACTTGCTTCGTGGCCATTGTGGACATCTAATTCAAAGTGACAAGCGAATGGGTTACATCACAAGTCATAACTGCGTGATCTCAATTGTTCATACTTGTAAGCCGTCTTCAACTTGGTCAAACATCCCGTTGCTTTTTCAGTCTCCGCATTAGACGCAGTATTAACTGCAGTTGCAGTAGCTGCAGCCGCAGGTGCAGATCGTCCCAACCAAGCCTGAGCCTTTGGTCCTCTTCGACAAGCCAAACACCTCATATTCGAGCAGCAAGCTGAGTAACGCGCGAGATGCTTCCTCCAGCGACTGAGCTCAGTCTGATGATCCTGGTTGTCCTGACTTTCAGAAGCCACCACACTGGATAAGGGAAGGTGTGCCAAGGCTGTTAGTGTGATTAAACTGGCTAGCCAGCAACTTGAATATCCATCGATCCAGATTTACGATAAAAGGCTCGACTGATTTCGCGCGTGAAAGGTGATCATATACGTATTGGCGATACCATAAATTGAAGAAGCAAAGCGCTCTTTCATTAGCGTTAAATGTTGGAGGGAGGAAAATCTGATTTTATTTGACATATCCATGCTATATGTACTCTAGCCAATAAATAATATCCAATTCTCATGATTCGCCTAGATCAGTTTTGGACTTTACTTACGTGCTCGCGAATGAGTTTCGCCTCGCGAGATATGCAAGCGGTACGTATATCTCTTATCTATCGACGCGAGATAACTAAGGTCTTGTTCGGGCGAGATGTCCTATCGCGTTATCAAGATGCAAGAGAGATACTCTTCACTTTCATAGAAAACTCCTCGCTAGCACGAAGAGAAAGCCCTCCTTGGCTGAGGAATGAGTGATCCAAAGTACGAATGACCAAGTGACCATCGCGTCCTAGCCTAGACTTAAAGATTGCAGGGCACCCAGGTTGCCGGTTGGTCAGTCTTAGGGGACGCAGGGAGGACTCGGTGGGTTGGTCACGCAAAGATTTACCCTCTCTGTGTGTATATATATATATATATGTGTGTGTATGTATTTCGAAATCGATACCACGAGTTCTTTACCTTCGAGCGAACATACCCAGACTTGTGGTAGGCGCGTAAATCGCCTTCTCGCTGTCTTAGGACATTGAAGTGCGCCAACCCACTTGGAAATTCCTATGAATACATCAGGCATTTTACCTTTACATATTGTATAAAGCCTTTCGTATAGTCCAGCTATAGTTTCGTTTAAGGGATTTTAAAATGTTTAAGAGAATCAACTGTTATGTTCGTAAAACGTAAGGTAAACGCGAAGTGAATTTGGAGCCGTAAGACGAATAAATTTGATAATAATTTTTAACGAATCCGCTCGAGGTTCATCATTACTAGGAAGCGTTACCCTACAAATCAGAGATCAATGGAGGAAGCTTTGTCCCGTCTTCCTTCAAGGCATTCGCAAAAGGATGCGATTAGGAGTCACTTCACCTAATAAATAGGTGCAGACTCGTACCTAATTGTTTCGTAAAGGAGAAATCTTAAGCGACATCTCAAAAACTTGTACTGTGAAAAGAAAAAGGGAAAAACTTATAAAACTCCAGGTTATGTTCTGACCACAGGTGACGTCGATTCGTTCTGTTGAGAATGAATTCGAGGAGGGTATTTTTTTAAAAATAAGCCCAGTAGCTTTTTACTACCTCTAAAGCTCTCCTTTCCGCCCTCTTCTTCGCGCCGTCCGAAGGGATCGAGAAACAGGGAGAATAGGTCACGCATGCGGAATTTCTCATGAAGCATTAATAAGTGTTGCGTCGTATATATCTATACGCAGCTTTCGAGGTCAAAGTGGCACAACCAGTAGTGACGACCGTTACGACAACGACAACGACGTTCCAACTCCTAGTCAAATCGCACTATACTAATGTATTACGAACTAAATGAAGAGAACCGCCAGGGTGCTTTTGCGTTGGTATAAGGAGAAGCACGAGTTCTGCCAAGGAGATATGCTAGAGTGTCGTGACTCGACCTTGGCCGCACGCGAAGTGACTCCAGTCACTCTTGGAGCTCTTTGCTATGTCGATTTTCGGTTGTCCCCAACAGGCCAGTCTACCAAGCGATCTGTTATTACCTACACGACCGGATCTTGGTCATTAGATTTCTACACGATCGCACGTCAGTGTTAAGGTCGATATGCGAAAGAATTTCGTAACTCTCCTTTTTCTATATGAGATCAATCGGTTTTCATGAATTATTTTTATAATCATGAGAATCAATCACCTCACAAAGATTTTTCTCACTTCAACATCTTAGCCCTACGTGTATTGATCCTAAACTATGCTGCGATTTCTATCGATTCATAGTTGTCTTACTCGTCGCTTTGCATTCTAATTTATTAACCCCTTAAGCGTTTCCAGGCGTCGATGCAAATCTACCCTGGGATCGATAAACCCACTCGCTTCCGAGTCCAAAGGTAGAGGTTTCTAACTATCAGGGGTTAAGAAACTCTGGACCTTACACTAGTTGCCAGTTAATGGTCAAGCTAGTAAAACTACCCTGTACTAGAGACTATTCGTTTAGATCACAGCGCATCCTCATATCCTTAGAAACGATAGGTGCACTCACGCAGGTTCTCCATTTTGCTCTAGATGCATTACGTTCCAGCTAAGAGTCTCGATCTCCTGCGGTTTCTTCACTGTGTGCATTCCTTTTTTCTCGCGTGCCGAAGACACACCCCGCACTGTATTCACGCTCACCCCAGTGTCAGTCGACCTGACGCTACTCATGGAGCCCGTTGATATTTCACTAGATGACTTAACAGAAATGTTACTACCGTGATCCCCAATTTTTGTCCCACCGTTCACTTTGGATACGCTTACAGCACTTGTGGCATTTTTTATTCTACCGCCGGTACTGTTGTTCGTTTGTTTATCGTCTGAGACATTTTTTAGTTTTCCAGTCTGAGAAGAATCGTTACTCTTACCATCTGATTTATTATACCCTGAATGAATGGTCGCTTGAACAGAATTATTATTATTTTTTGAATTTTCATTCTGAATGGTGATGGATTGATCCAGTGTACTTGTTTTACCGGAAGCGTTGGTTTGCAACTGATTCAGATTTTTCATGTCGCCATCGTCACTGGTATCCCCATTTCTTTCCAGCACTTTTTTATCGTTCGATTTTGCACTCGCGTGCCCCTCGTTAATTACACTTTGGCCTTTGTTACTATTGTTCACTTGATTACCGGAAGCGTTCTCAATGTTACTGCTGCCGCCTGCTTTGTTAAAACTCTTCACTGATTGACTCGAATTAGCAGTTCTCGAGTGTTCTCCGTTTCCTGCATTCACCATACTGTTAATGGATCCATTTTTTGTACCGTTATTAATCTTTCCCAGATCTTCGTTAATTGGTCCATTGATATTTCCATTTGTTGCATTACCATTATTTCCCCGTTGACTTGTTTCTTGTCCATTTTGTCCAGATTGCGACGAAGCCTGACCGGAAGTTCTCTCCTGCGCTATGTTTGATTTCGTTGAACCACTCTGCAATCCATCCTCTTGCTTTGCCTGACTCCCATCCTTTGTAGATCTTCCAGGGACATCCATATCTTTCAGTATCGTTGCAGCATCGATATGTAATGGCTGCACTGCTGTAGTCGTCGTAGTATTCACCATGCTGGACGTTCCAGTAGCTCCAGAGGACTGTTTAAGAAGATCTACCAAACCCAAACCTTCGTCTACGTCCCGTTTACTTTCCTTATCGAAAACACTTTTAAGATTGTCCTGAGTCGGTTCAGTTTGTTCCTTTTGCGAGTCTTGCCGCGAACCATCTTCTTTAACAACATCTGCCTTCTTTTCATGGTCTATCTTCTTAGTTGAATTGTCGTTTATAAATCGCTTAGTTTGACTGTCGCCTGACTTCAAAGATTTCGTGATGGACGAACGTCTGTTCAATTGTGTCTGCACGGTCCCACCCTTCTTTGTGCTCGATCCTCTCTTCAGAGGAATTCTAGATGGCGACGTGGGCGTTTCCTTTTTTGGTGATATTTCACGACTAGTTCTTCGCGAGCTTGAAACACTTTTCGGTGGTAGCAGTGAATTCCTTCTGGACTTTGTCGGCGACACTTTCCTATCCTTGGACAGGTCTTTTGCATTGAAACTGCTCTTCCTCGCGGCCAGAGGTTTCGTTGGCGTTCCTTGAATCGGTGATAATCCTGGTGGTTTCAAAGACCCTCTTCTATTGGAAACCAACCTTGTTGAAGCGATTGGCTGATTTTTTGGATTGGTCCGGCGTCCATATATCAGTGAGATACTATGATCCTCGTCATTGCTTAAAGATATTGACCTACGTCGTGTTGGCTGTGGAATAAGACTGCGTTTTGGACTATTTTGCTGGGAGACTGGTGCTGGAATCAAAGGTAATTTGTCATTTCTAAAAATATACCTATTCGAACAGCAAATATTAATAAAAATTTCGTAAAAACCTACCCCGTCTGCCACTTCTGGCAAGTTTTTTAGACTCCTGGTGATCTGGCGTTTGTGGCCTGGACTGTGCGTGTGGCGGAGGACCCTTAAATCCTCTTCCTCGAAAGGGTGACACACGACCCGAAGCCAAGCTTGGCGACGAACTCCTCGAATTCGGCGTAATGGGCCGTGTCTCGGCTATTATCACAAAGCTAGAACGTCTGTGAGCCCTGTTCGAGGAAGTGACTGCAGGTGTTATCTTGTACGGCTCCGGAGCCCTGGGTGGCGGCGGCGGCGGTGGTGAGGAAGGTGGATAATAAGGACCCACCGTTCCCAGGACTTTAAACGGTGGGACTTTCTCCATTCTCGGTGCATGGTTGTCGAAATCCTGACGTCTCATTCTGTCTCTTCGGTCTCACTTCTCTCGCCTAAAGCTAATCAGAATTAAGAGTAGAATAAATATCATTGTAAAAACAGACTATGAGAAATTTTATTAAATATTTATATTAATCTTAATATTCCTCCTATAACATCTGACATTGTTACATCAATGAGCCTGCATGCATGAAATTCAAATAATTAACGATTAACTATGAAAATTACTCACTGGCTAAGTACCGGTCCCACTGTACTGATCTTTCCACGCATAAAACGCATGTTATTCACGCTCTCATACTCGAGAGCAGTTCATCAGACTCGGACCATGTATTCTTATGTGTACCACCGCTATGCATAGTATGGACTACATTTTTAACAGTCTCCTTGTTTTTAGCATCCTTCTGTAGTATCATGTGTCATACCTGCGATTTTTACAAGCAGACGACAATTTCGTGTTAGTTCATTAGGAACCGCCCCCCCCCCCCCCCCCATTTTCTTATGTGTACCACCGCTATGCATAGTATGGACTACATTTTTAACAGTCTCCTTGTTTTTAGCATCCTTCTGTAGTATCATGTGTCATACCTGCGATTTTTACAAGCAGACGACAATTTCGTGTTAGTTCATTAGGAACCGCCCCCCCCCCTCCTCATTACTCTTGTACATTTTTCCATACACGATTATGATCCCAATCGGATTGTCTTCCAAAACTTGGAAATATTGCCGTAACTCTAACCGCAGCCGTAAAACTCCGTTATCGGATACAATTATAAACCCACGTACTTTACCTATGTACATTATACTTATACATTATACTTTCTTTACGACCGGGAACAGAAGAGCCCAATACACTATAACGAAGCATAAAAGAGTATTTCTTAGTAGTTACCATGTATAAAGGTGGGTTTGTCGCTAAGAAAAATTGTCGTGCTATAAAGTGGACAATTCATCAGTGGCAAAACTCTAGAAAAGGTGTTATTTGTACGTAACCTGTAAAAAAAAGGTGTACCTTCCATTGAAAATGACACGTGGTCCTACATTAGAGACTATACACTCGAATGACCTCGGACTTCAGGGATAATTCAGTGTGTTGCTGGTTCTAGTAACTCGGCCTGATTTACGACTACCGTTTGCTACAAATTAATGTATCGAACTAGAATACATACACGAATACTCTTCTGAGCCTAGAATACCCTAATCCTGAATTTTGTACGGAATAGTATATTGCTGGAAAGAATGCGGTATAGGAATCTTGTATAGTCTGCAGTTTATCTACTGACAATTTAGTTGTTCAGTTGTATCGTTAAAAAGTGTTTTTTTTTTAAATACCAGTTAAATGCGTCTAAATCCAAACGTCGAAGCTTCCGTTTTTTCAATTTATTTCTCTTTTTCTTGTATAGTTCTCTTCACAATGACAAGGAGTTTGAGTAATGTAACCGTACCAGTGATTACTTCCTGTCGTGATTCTTGACTTTGTTAGATACTGATTAGAAAATTAACGAGTTTTCTGTGGATGGCAACAGGCCTATATTAAAGGTCGATTATCGAAATTGCCACGACGGATGTCTTGCGGCTGACGTTCAATTTCTTTAAGTTTGCCAGAGGGAAAAAAGGTCGTAATAGTGCATCGCCATCCGGTAGCCTTGACATTGAATCACATCAGGATATTCCCGGAGGACACGTAAGTAGTTGAAGCGTATATAAAGGAACTATTTTTGCGTTGATCCGATACTCCTTTGTTTTATTACCAAGGAATATTGAGATTTCACTAGTTGTGGATGAACTCGCGTCTACGTAATTGTATAATTAGTTATATCTTGCATAATCCTCTAATTAAGGAGCAGAACTCATGTTTATTAACTTTCGAAACGCGATGGGCTTTTCTTTTTTCAACCTAATGATCGGCCGTTGCGCAACGCACCTTATATCCTTCGTAAAATAAATAAGATTACATCAATTTGGACTCGGTATACGTAATTAATCGACATATGATATCATAGTATCGTACACTGATACTTGAACTATAAATAAGTACCTGGATACGTGCAATTGTGCACATGTCTTAAAAAGATCATATTTGATACGAGTTGAGAATTACGTGTTGAGAGATACAATATGCTTGGATCCTCGACTCTGAACAGTGCCATATCCTGCCACCTGTGTACTTCAATCTATAAACTATAATTTTATCGTACACTGATATGCAATATGTTTAAATTGTCAAATGAACTAAAGAATTCCCTTGGAACCACGACGTAGCTCCCTTTGTTAATCGAATATTTCCATTAATCTTTCCATCACCACGAACCTGATCAGCAGCTTACCTGATTGGAACGCGAATTCGCGATTTCTCGATCTTCCACTATCAAGGTACATTTACACAATGGTACAAACTCAATCGACAGGGTGCTGCAAAAACTTATGAGTGGTGCAGTAACGTCTTCGCTTGTGCGCGAGCGCTTTCTTACTGAGTTCGCTGGGCGCCTCCACTTTTCTCACTACGTTGTGGTCATCGCGCCCGCGCCGATGACCACGCATGGTTAAACTCCTTTCACAGAGTCCCTTGAAGAATTCTAAACTTCTTCCCAGACTATTATCCAGCCACTGTGAAAACTCAAATTTCTCACATGAAACCTTGACGATTTTTCTCTCCCATCTTAAATTGGGCAGCTTAGACACAAAATCTATCAACTACCTATCAATAATCTATCAAAATCTATAAAATCTATCTATCTAACAAGTTTGAGATTTTTATAAAATTTTGATATCAACAGCGACTAAAATTTTTTATAAATTAGAAAAAAAGCTTTTATGATTAAAATTTAGCCGAATTGCTTATTTAGAATTTTAAAGACTGGAATTTCGTGAATTTTTGTTTATCTATAGTGTATAGTGAAGTGAACATCAAATACTTTAACGAAGATTTAAACAATGACGATTGAACTAATTCTTCGTGGAAATTAATTAGCACCGTGCCAAATGAGCTGGTATCGGGCGAGTGTCCTCGAAATTGAATCTAGGTCGTGGAAAAGTACCTGCGTATCTTGGCCCTACATCACCCCCTCGCAAACAACTTAGTTTCAAGTGAGCCACCCTCTGACTTTTTAATTTATTTCGAAAGACTTCTTCCTGCTTTTCCTTCTTGGCAGGCTCTCGTGATTGCTGGTTATTTCTTGGAAAAATAACGATACATAGATAAACTAATATACAGCCATCGCGCCTTGATTTACATTACATCGCCTTTCAAAGCACCGATGAACATAACATACGTGATATTAACAATTAGAAAATTTACTTTCCATTGTAACAATGTTGCATTGCTGAATGCAATCTAGAATACCGGGAGAACTAATATTTTTGGGTGACACAGCTTAATCGAATCTCTCTGAGAAATCACTACTGGGGATGAAAAAAGATATCTATGCAAATTCCCTGACATAACTGAAAGGCCAAGCAAAATGAGCGAGAGGTTTTCAGCACAAGGAAAAGTCACGCACGTTAGAAATGTATTGCTTCTTGCACGCTTATCCCCATTACGAAATAAACGACGAACCATATGCTCCTGATATTACTTCACTGAAAAAGTTTCTAAAACGTGCTAACCGTATGAAAAAAAAAAATTAAAAAGTTTACATTTACGGCTCACATACTCTACTCATCACCAATTGCCCTGTAAAAATTTCTTAGGAATGACATAATGAAACTACAGGCCGCTGCAAGGATTAATAAATGACTCCTTAACGCAAAATTCCTTATAACAACATGAAAAGGGTCTATTTGGGCTGTGGCAAGGTTCTTTTTAAATATTACTGAAGCGTTTTTCAAGCCAAACTAAAAGGTCCTTCAAGGCTTATATTAGGGTTTCTCATGATTGACGAGGAACATTTTTATTAAGACCGACTAGTTCGCGTCCTAAAAAGGATTTTATAAAGATTTCTTACTACAATTAAATAAAATAATAAAAAAGCCAACTCCCTTACTTCAGCCTACTCAATTATTTCTAGAGCATAATCCAGGTCACAACTGCAGGGCCCGAAATATTTCCTTTCACGGGGCCTTGTAAACTGTATGTTACGTGCCATTAAGGGTCCTCATCATTATACCATATCAGAGCCCGATTCTTATTTGAGCCGATCTATTAGGCTCATGTCACCGCCCTATAAAAATTTCTATACGTGTTACCAGTAGCACGTGTACGTGATGTCACTAATAATTGTCTGCAAAGGTGATGATAATTTAGTAGAGGTTGATTCGCAAAGAAAGTGTTACGGAAAGGCACGCAAGAACTCCAAGGGGTCCTGGACAATTCACGAGGAGCTTACTTACCTCCGTCAGTATTAGATCCAGGTCAAAAAGATAAGCCAAAGTCGCTATTGGCCCACCGACAATGCCAATGTATGTACGTACTATACTATACTCGACAAGCTGTCTAATTTGTAAACATAAAATATCCTCATCCTAATGAGTCAGTAGTGTCGCCATAACAATCAGGACACTCTATACCAGTGGATATCGATACCAGTAGGGAAACTTGCAGGATGCTCGAACGTTATGTTTTCTCGATGAGGAACATTTCCAGGCGAGGCCATTATGTTCGTTCATTAAGTCGTTGAAGGTTGCTGGCTTCGAATTATTGGAACATTAGCCTGATTGAACTGAACTGGGCTCGGCCTAACTCATAGTAGGTACTTGCTACGTGGGTTCAATATTTTAACCTGCATACAGAGTTAGAGAACCGAGATTTACTTTCGGCTCGTATGTACATACATAATTATTATGTAAATATTATACACGTATAGCGAGTACTTTAATTAATGAAATTAATAGTACGAGCCGCATGAGACTGTATTCATTAATAAGATATAGGACTGGTGAGATAACTAAGAGCTTTTAATCGAAAAATAACGTTCTATACATTTGGCAGTATTTTGATGCAATATTTATTGTTTCAATATACTTTAACAACGATACAGTAGTAGTATAATACGTTTCGAAGTAACAATGTTTTTTTTTATATCATTTTTAATTCATCTCGAACCGTTACGTTTAAACAATTGCCAGTGTCCGCAACATGCATTTACAGTATAAAGGGACGTGCATACACAACCGGCTAATTACAATAAATATCAAAGATCATGTAAACTTATTATACGGTGGTCTGATAAGAATGATTCATCTACAGAGGGATGATAACGTATGACAGAATCAAAGGAAATGAATAAAATAAAAGAAAAAAGAAAAGAATGATTGTACATCGTACAAATCATATAAAAATCATCATCAGATCTGAAGTGAAAGACACGATACAAATAAGTAAACGAGTTATTGTCGTTATCAATATAATGAGATGCCGTTATTACACGTCAGTCGTTACAATTAAAAGAGTCATCAATGAATCATCGATCATCAACTCGAATCATTAATTATTAAATCGGTGAGATGTCACCGAACGATGAACAATTCACTTAATTATCCTACGTTCTTTGCAAACAATTATATTTACAAGTATTATATGCAAGCCTTAAGATCTCCTAGTCAATTTACAATATCTATATATGTTTATAAAAAATAAACGCGCTCGTGACACGCTGTGAGGAGATTACAAATAAATCGCATTCGTATCGATCATTATCGATGATCGTAAACCTTATACAAATGTCATAATTTCGACCATATCCTAATCACGTTTTTCTTCTTCTATCAGTTTTTTTGTCTTAAAAAGTACGTGGCTAACAGCGACGATTTTTAATTTTGCTCACAATGGGTACTTGTAGCATTGTCGAGATCTAGAAATGCAATTTAGTTAAGTGTCCCTTGTAGATTTCTTTTTTTTTTTTTTTTTCTTCAAAATGCCCACGTACCAAATAATCATGTCGTCACGCGTTTTATCATTAAATCTAGCGGTAAAAAAATATATAGCTTCATCTTTGATTATGTCTGACGTCATCGCTGTGGCGTTTACATTATTTCATGTTGTAAAAGAACAGGAAGGCACTACTATAAAATGCATTTTTCATTCGCTCTACGCTGCTGCATCTTATTACAAACGTCACTGTATTGTGAGCATGGGTAGCCAACCCACATTGCTTGCCCAAGAGAAGCTCGTTGAGTACGTGTGAGAATACAAAAAGATAAAAAAAGGAAAGAAAAGAGATAAGAAAAGATATACAAAAAAAAAAAGTTCAGAAAGAGTCTAGAATATAATTGGCCTCTCGCCCTAAAAGTCTGTATCCCGATATAACACGGTTGATGGGTGCATTTATTTCTTTGGTTGGGCACTTAATTTATAATAATTAATGAACATACATACATATTTCATTAAACTGTTAATAAATATCTAAGGGAACATTATTCAATGATAGCCAGTATCACGCCCTAACGAGATAATAGTACGAACTTCTGTAAAGACTAATAAGATCAGCTGAACATTTACAGATTCGCTATATCATTATTGTAATAAGTACAGTGAGAGGTAAGTAATCATCCTCAACAGCAATGATAAGCAGTACGGTAAGATCGCGTGTTTATCACTAATATTGGGAGCAACCCCATGTGCCTCTTACTGTACTAAAGTCTTATAGAATATATGTATCGAAGGTCTTGCATAACTCTTATTTACCCTCATTGTCACTTGAGTTTATTGAAATATTTATTCGAAGCAGAATATAGTATGTAATTTGTTCTTCTAATAGGTTTTCGATGGACAAATTCATTAAGGAATATTCCAGCAGTTGCCAACCTTTAATTGTTTAACGAGTTTACTATAAATTCCATAAATGGATGATATTCTATGTGATCTGTTACATTTGCCATAGTCAGTAGTTCTTCGATATCATTAAAGCTTAGTTCAATATTATCTAAGGATATTGTGAATGAATGTTGAACAACGCATGGATCCATTCTACATATAATTCAGCGCGTCTTTTTTGTATCTTGTTCGCTCGTTTACTTTTCATATTATACACCTAATTGCGTACTCACTTTCGACACTCTCGGCTGTGTAAAAAGGTCGACCTAGTGATGCATTTACATTACTCAAGTCGATTTCTAGACGAACAGCAGTTCAGCGAAATGGAAAATCGTTTTTTCCTACGTTTTTTAGAGAGTGCACCACCCTCGTGTAATTTCGATTTTTGACCGCGCAGGGCGCCCTCGTCAATCGGTCGAATACTTATTTGGTCGAGCGTGAGATTACTCTATAATGAATTGCAAGAAAGTTTTTACTAATTTTCGCTGCGAAATCTACCAGCAAGCAAACGCATTGCAACGTCAATATATTTTATAAATTTATTTCTTTATTTCTTTTTTTTTTTTAATTCATGGAACACGCGCAAGGCACAACATTTTCAAGCTATCACACGTGTTAGGGCGAATTAACACTTTTGCTCTCAATAATTAGATTATTAATACACAGAGTTAGCACCAGTCTAATTTTGTTAAAGGTCCCAAAGATACTACTAGTATATCTCTGCATAGTGAGCGATTACCGTATATAAAGTAATTGTCGCCACGATAAAAGCGTACGAGATCTATTATTTTCATTATTTATTTTCCTCGTTCTCATTAAGGTTGTTCCTTTAAGTTTCGTTTTATTTTTTGCGGCAAAACAGTTATGAACACTGATTATATGAACGTTCAACGATTTTCAAAACGGAGGCCAGTCTAACGTCATTACAATAGTGTATGATACACACCTTTAGAACAATGTTTCGTATGAAATTCGTGAGAGCAAGACGAATTTATATTTACATCGAATGTTCTCTTCGGGAAATGAATTATTCGCATGATAAAATCATCAATGACTTCACTCGAATTCACCGGAATATCCCAAAGAAGAAACATCGAGGATCATGACCATTTGTACAATAAAGAATGGTCGAATGTTCGAGAAAGAAAAGAAAACAAACATAAAATTAAAAGAGAAACAGTGTGAACCACCGACATAATTAATTTTCGTAAGGAATTGCGTAATAGAATATCGCTCCTTTTAATTGACATTATACGCAATACGATTAACCTTATGATCTTCCGTTCGATAATAATTACTAATTTTAAAAAAATGCGTAATCTCTATATGCATTCACATATAGAAATATATTGTACAAAAAGAATTTATGTCGTTCGTAACGTCTCGTACAGTGATTTGTGTGCCACCTTTCTTTACGCGTAAAAAATGAAAAAATCTTTTAAAATTAATAAATAGAAAATCAGTAAGTTCGATGTAATATTATCAATACCCATCATACGTATAACTAACAGCTACGATAGTTTAGTCGACTTTTTGGAAAATTGCTCGATTTCATTTTTCGGCTATTATCTTTTTGTATTGTCTCGCGTCTTTATGTTATCTATGCAGTACTTGCTGTTATTCCCCGAGGCTTTTGAAAGCTTTGATCGTTGAAGTTATGTAAGAGTGAAACATTAGCGTTAGTACCCACACAAGGAGGGAGACGTCGTTAATGTCTTTTGTTGCAACACAAAAAAAAAAAGAAAAAAAAAGATGCTGTTATTGGATTAAGTGTTGTCTTTTATAGTTTATATATTCATGTCGTATAGGTGGGAGGGTGCACCTACCACAGAGGGCATTTGACATCCGCGCCGCACCAAAAGACGCACGGAAGGTCCGCCATTACGAATAATCTCAATGGCCTCCGTATGCGTCATGTTCTTCGTGTTGATACCGTTTATTTCGATTATTTGATCACCTACCTAAAAGAAGCATAGAGGCTTGAGTCAATCACGACAATCCGTAAAGGAAACGAACGGGAATAATTGCAGAATTGCATCAATCCAACAAGAATTGCGCTCCACTTACTCGCAGTCGATTGTCGACGGACGCAGGGCCATTTTCAGCTATTTGCAAGACAAAGAGCGGCATGTTCTGGAACTCACGACCACCGCGAATGCTGAAGCCAAAGCCACGAGTGCCTCGTGTTAGTTCGACCGCGTGATACTGTCCGCCGTCCCCGTCGCCTGTCGGTTCATCCTGGAATAAAAAGTAAATCTGATTTATCGTGAACGTCGTGACGCGCCATGTGGCGGCAAGGCTACAGTGATAAAAACGTAAAGTACCTTCTGGGACAGAGATGCGCTACTACAGCAATCGTCGAGTGGATAGCCAATTGTCAGTGTGACGGAATAACCCGAGTCTTTGATCAAGTTGACGATGTCCTTGTGGCAGACGTTCGTAATATCGACGTGATTCACCGCGAGAATATGATCGCCAACATTCAATCGGCCGCACCTTTCTGCCGGGGATCCTTCAATTATTCTACCAATGGTGGAACCGGCTTTATTCACAGAAGATATAATAACGAAGCCAAATCCCTCGTTTTCCATTCGTGTTACAGTCACGTCATAAGGATATTGTATGTTCATATGTCGGGAATATGAAGACTGTAAGTTTTCCTGTAGATGCTCCTGTGTATTTATACGGCGTCGAATGCCCAGAGTGACTCTACCATTTTGAGCAGCAGCTATCATCAGTTGCACCACGTGATGGTGCGAGGAATTCATAACGCTCTCTCCATCTACTGACATAATTAAGTCACCGGTATTCAGACGACTGTCCAGATCAGCTGCACCTCCAGGAACAATATGTCCAACGGAAACCTGCTGACCATCGTAGGATTAATGGTCTCATTTCTCAAGAGAGTTCTGAGAACAGGAAAACTAAGGAAAATAGAAGCTTTCAAGGAATAACCAACCTGTGACCCTTCCTCGGTGCCACCGACTATCCTAAAACCAAAGCCTGTATCCTGTCTAACCAGTGTAACCAGGGTCTCGATCCATTCAATGTCAGGAATGGTAGGGCAGACCAATTCGCCGCTGTACTGCGGATACCTTGACAAAACAGAAAGTACTACAGTTAATTTTAACGTCAGAAACCATTGTCAATTTTTTGTTTGTTTAAAAGATTGCATCCATTTTCTTTTATGCATTTATATCGTATAAATTTACGATGTTAATTACCATTTTGAATTCTGGAACAGTGTTAATTTCTCTAACGTTCACTACGACCTACTTACGCGACTATGGAATTACGTACCGTGTTACAGAACTGGAATGTGGCTGTTCATGCTCGAAGCTGGTCGTTTCTTTTCGCTTGTCCCAAATTTCCCCAGTATCGACATTTTGTTCTTGCCCAATGGTGTATGTATTGTAATCCGGCTCGCTGTACTGGGAATGCGATTGTACCGCATAGAGATCCTTGTAGTAATCGGAATGTATGCTACCATTTTGCTTCAATATATTGTTATGATGCGACACGTCAATTGAATACATATCGCTACTTAAACTCAATTTATCATTTGTCGTCCAGTCCCTCTTCGTGACATTTCTTACAGAATCGTCATCCAAGTTCGTCATAGTGACAAAATTGTCAGACAAATTGCCTATGTTAGCTTTATACGGATCTGTGTAGTACATTGTATGATTATAATCAGGATACTTGTATCGATTGTCCAAAGGATTCATTTCGTTTTCATTTTGAATCTCGTTCCAATTAGAACTGGACGAGTCGTTCGGTGTTTTCGGTCGATTTCTAGTGTCTACCAATGGCGTCTTGGGTCGACTTGGTACCACAGTTTTCGATTGCGTGCTGTAAATATCCGCGGTTGGCGTCTTGCTTCTGAAGAAATCCTGTGAGCTCTTCTCCTTTTTTTCCTTTGATTTCATCGTCGTTCTCTGAACGTGTATTAGTGCTTCCTGATTGCGCGGACAGTCTTTCAACACTTGGACCACTTCCGAGTGGCACATATTACAAACATTTGTGTCGTTTATGTTCACCAAAATATCGCCCTCCATCAAATTCTTGCAGCGCTGCCTATCCAGGATTTTCTTAACCTTCTGACCATGCGCAGAATCAGCAATAGTAAAGCCAAATCCTATACTGCCTTTGACTATAGAGATACTAAGGAATTCCGGTTTACTGGGCATGGGAGAGTCCTTGCGATCATTCATGTTTCCACTCTCAGTCAACAGGATGTCTGTACTGCTTGGTCGTTTGATCGTATTAATCTTGTCGGATATACAAAGATCAGGCATCGAGTTCACGGAAGCCGTAGCGAGATTCTCTCCGTTCTGAAGACTATGGACTGGTAGGAATGTCGAATCCAAGAAATTAAAACGCGCATCGTTCTGTAGACTTGGATCCAGATCCATATACATTCCCGGCTCCTCTGTTAAAATGTCTGCTAGAAATGAGTTTCCTCTATGCCGATTCTCGTCGTCCCGACCGATTTCAATCTCACCTGGCGCACTGACTGCAATAGTCGTTACGACCTCGGTGTTCGGATCGTTTGGATCGAACGGTAATGGATAGCCACGACATACTTCTAACGTAACAGTCTCTCCACTACCTATAGATTTAAATACATTTACCATTTCGTTATGCGTGAATCCAAGTACGCATGTATCGTTCACGTAAACCAAGACGTCTCCTGAAAACCGTATACCAGTAAATGCTATTTATCTTGTTTTAGAAGGAAGCGTGGGAAATATTTATACATATGGGACATAATGAATGTATGCTACTTAGTATCTTAGAATTCTAGCTTTTTATCTATCATCAAAGGAAACGTCCACGGTGTAATTAATTAACATTGACATTAGGATGTTTCTTACCGGTCTGCAATTTTCCATCTAACCACGCAGGCCCATTAGGTACCACGCTCTTTATCTGCAAGAACTGCTCAACGGAGTCGTCTCCGCCGACTATGGTGAAGCCAAGACCGCGCGAGCTCTTGAGTAGAGTTGTACGTATACTTTGACCCTTGAGCTTATCAGGATTCCTAGTGAAATTGGGACTCTTCCTCTCGGAGTGACCCTGCTGTGCCCGTTTCGCTTGTAACACCGGATTCTCGTATTGAGTTTTACGATTAACGTGATCGATGAAATAAGTTCCGTATAAGATATCATCGATTTTCTCCCAACCGTAAGGCAACTCGTCATCAAGACATTCCTCAAGGGAACGCTTTTGAAATTTCGATAATCTCGGATCCAACCAATGAGAAGTACCAGTATTGTGACTGAAACAATATTAATTAGAACTCATGTTAGATTTTACTTTGGACAATCAACGAGAAGACCTCGACCAGCAAATAAGACCTCATCTCAAACTCACTCTATAAAATAAACTTCTCCTGTATCCGTGTATGCCTTCTCCCAATTGGGAGGTAATGGACCCAATTGGTCTTCTGTGGCTTGACTGCGATTCTGGCCATTTCTGTCCTGCTCGGAATTGCCGGTTCCCTGTTCCGAACCCGTATTATATAGGTATGTAGGAGGAACACGATGGCCAGAGCCATCCGTTCCACTGATCGTCAATATTTCCTTGTCCACGCTACTTCCTTTACATGATAAATATTAGGGAAAAAAATTAAAGTCGCTATGCTCCAGAAACAAAAAAAAACAAATATAATGCTTATAACGGCTATAAATAGAGCTTTATCTAACAAACTGTCATAGTACCGTCGTTAGGATTGTCGATAGATACAGTATCCTCAGTTTTGCTCGCCATATCATCAGGTCTCTACTCCGTTTCAGTGTCCTGCTCCAGGAAAATGAAAATAGCAAGTTTTGTTCGTATTTTCGTTAGAGAAGCAATAACTGCTGATTACTCAAAGCAGAAGATGCCACCGCTGTTCTTCCCCCTCCCCCTAAACTTATAGTCAGGAATTGTTTTATTAAAAAAATGTGGCAATAGGTTTATTAATGCGGGTTAATGTATATATAACACGTACACAACATTTTGCTGATCGGCATTGTACAATGGTAAATACAAAATATCTTAAAGAAAGAAAGCGCAGCCCGAACGACTCTACTTTTAAAATGCTATATTCCAAGAAGTATAACTTGGTAACCAAATTTTTCTTTGTAATCTATTATGATCTGATTTTCCATCTGTAAAATGCATGCGTGCCAATGGCACTAGAAAGTTTGACAGTTGTTTGTGCGAGCTAGGTGCACACCCACCATGACTAACGGCAGTTATTGACAATGACATTGGTCACTTGTGAGCAACGAAATCTTGGCGTTGATCGTTATCCCTATAGGTACAGGTGTTACGATGAAAGGAAACGAGGAGTGTTACGAGTTGTTGGTAGAATAGGAGCGCCGATTGGAGGGGAGGATCGTACGTCGAGCTTAAATGCATTCTTACAAATGCGTTCACCCGTTCGTGCGTAGCCCACATATTACAAGATCATTGATTGGCACTTTCTATGAGATGCGAGCGAATGGGCGTGTGGGATAGTAAGTTAATGGTTCCAAGCTGTCCCGATGGTTTGGATATTTATCTCAAAGGGTTGGCGAAGTCCCAAAATGCTCCAGAGAACACCAAAGCACAGTAAGCACATTGTGTGTTGTAGATATGGGAGGACTCTTGGGTAGTTAAACGTGATAGTTGACGGTTTAGAGTCTATAGGAAACCTATTCTCTCTGTTCGCATTGAAATATAGTCTAGTTCATACTTACTCTGGACAAGGCTTCCCTCGTTTTGATGATCACTTCTCTGTACTACCATTCTGCTTGAACTGTATGTACAAACAAGCAAGAATTTTCGGCACTGAATCACTCGCGGACTGCGGAAACGCTCGTCATTTCGAAACGATTGTGGGACGAAATACACTCGCACGAAACACACACGACATCCTCACGCTTACCACGGCATATCACCACCACTGACCATTCCGTTGCTCTCAGTTGCTCTTAACGGCATCTTATGCACTTGGTATAAAGACCCGAGACCCAACCACATATGACCGTTGTGAATCATGCCCCGTTCACACGTAAATCGCTCCATCTTCATTGAAAAGATAAATGGTAATTAAGTAAGTTGCATGTTTGTTTTAAATAAAGTTTTAAAATATTGTTGATATTTATTTAACTTATGCTACATATAGAGAGTTTCGTTTTAATTGAATTTGTTAAGACTCCGTAGTTATTTGATATTTTGTTAAGTAAAAATTATGTACCTCTAGTGAAGATAACGTTCGTCCAGAGGGCACCACCATAGCAGTGGGTCAAACGTCATATACCGGCGTCCTTTATATACTGCATGTTTAGTGGCCAGGTATACGACTGCAGCTCGGAAAAGAAATCAGAAATGGTGGCGACGCCTTGTAGGCCGTGGTACCGTTCATGGCGTTGCTATTTTGACAACTGTGCGTGCTTCGATTATGAATGAACTATACGGATCAGTGAAAAAGTGCATACCCTAAGAGGTTTCTTAGGATGCTGATCTGGGAATCAGTTATACTGGAAAGAACGGAATATAATTTTATATTGGTTTTTCCTTGTTTCTAGGTAAGTCAAGTAATTCGAGTAAAACACCGTACCATCCTGAGCTCGATCTAGCGCGTTATATGCTTGCAAACATTGTGGATCTATGGTTTTTTACGTTTCCGTCGTATTCCAAAATCTATACTTTGTCCTATAATTATAATATTGTTATCACCCTCTAATGAAAATTACCGACATTATTATATTTCGCGCTATATATTAGCTTGTCGCACACTGGCAATGAAGCACTGGAGTATTCTGGTTGATTCTGGTCGAGCGGTGACTCCGACCTACAAATATACTATTGTTTTACAAACTATTCATCCCTGTGTTGAATCGAGTGATTCATAATATACCCTGTATATTGCTTTATACACCTATTATGTGTAGTGGTTATCTGTTGAAGAATTGAAAATTTATAATTGCTATTAAATAAGTGCATATATTTAAATTATATGCCAGATATAAACCTTTTTTTTGTTATGTAATTATGGTAATTATTCCTTAACAATAGATCAACTTCAATATATTATTGATAACAGTCAATTATTAATAATTATATTAAATAGTTAAATATAGTATTCTTTGTTTACAGCTGAAAATGACAACTGAATATAGTAGGGCTGTTTTGAGAATGGTCGTGGCACAAATTTGCCAGACCATTGGCTGGCATTCTATCAATTCCACTCCTTTAGAGTTCATGGTTGATCTTATGCAGGAATATCTTTTGCGAGTATCAAAACTCACTCATCAATATTCAGAAGTTTGTAAGTATAAACATGTAGTACCATATTATGGACTGTTTATAGATACTTTTCAAACATAATTGTTATTATCGTTTCGCAGTAGGAAGAACAGAAGCAAATCTGGATGATTTAGGTCTGGCTTTTCAACATATGAATATTGACATACAGGAGTTAGCTGAATATGTGAAAAATGTAGATTCTGTGGCATGTGCCATTGAGGTGCCAAAATTTCCAGTTCATCGAGATAATCACTTAAATTTTCTAAAGCCGGGCAGTCGAGAAGTTGTCACTAGACCTGTACATGTGCATGAACATTTGCCTGCTATGCATCCTGATACAGAAGGTAAGAATATACAACCTCTGTAAAATTGCACTGTAACTATTATCAAGCAGCTGATTAATAAATGAGAAAGTCATACAATGATATTTTAACATGAAAATTGTCTTGCAAGAAGAATGTTTCAATTTCAGAAGAGTACACATCCGAAAGAGCTGAAAGTTTAACGAACGGTACATCGGAAGTAGCTTCTACCAATGGAACACCATCAGGAGGATCTGTTAATGTGTCTCCGCAGAGGGTATCGCCACAGGTGGTTTTTAAACGTCCAGGAGATCCGGTATCTTTTGAAAGTCCCATAGCTAAACGTGCTAAAGTAATGGAAGAAGGAAGACCACTACGTGAAATACACAGTGTTATGATGACGACATCTGGATTTTTATCACCTGCACGAGAGGGAAAACTACCGGAAGCTAGAACCCCGCACCAAGCTCGTTCAGATTCTCCACCACCCAGTTCCTATCCAATGGTTCCACCGGAGCTCAAGTGTGAAAAGAAATCGAAGAAGATAGTAAAAAAGGGACCAGAGGATCGTAAATTAGACAAGGAAAACAAAAAGAAAAATCGTGCCAAGGAGCTATTTAAACCAGATAAAATAGATGACAGTAAGGTAAAAAAACTTGCCGGTATGAAGGAGTTGGCAAAACTAAAACCCTTAAAACCTGGAGGTGGTAAAGCGCAAGGTGCTGCAGCAGGTCCTTCGAATAGACCTGCTACTCCAAAATTAATACCACCTAAAGCAGTGAGCAGTCCCAAATTAACAAAAACCTCGCAACCCAAAGTCAAAAATGAAAAAGTGATAGATCTAACGAGTAGTCCCCCATTGCCTGACAGAAAGGAAGACAATATTGATAAGCTTCCATCTGAACCAGATAAACAGAAGTTAAATATATTTAAAAAGATTTCGAAGCCTCGGGAAGATAAGGAAAAGGAAGCACCCGAACAACACAAGTACAAAGAGCTTGACTCTCGGGAGAGTTCACCTGGTTTGATAATCGATGAGAATATCGAAAAATACTCTCATCGCAATGACATCGATGGAAAACGGGAAGAAAAGAAGACGCCTCATACACCAGATGTTCATGTTCAACATGATAGTGATTTAGGCGCCTTGCAGAGTCCATCTTCGGACGTTTATATGTTTGACGACATGTCACCTCCAGGAACACCGAGCACACCAAAGACACCCGAGCTCAATGTACCTGCGCCCATTGATCAGAAGAAAAAACGAAAAGATAAGAGTAGCAGAAAAAAGGAATCAAAACTCAAGAGTCCTAAACATTGCGTCAGTCCAAAGAAGGTTATTCGTAATATATATTATATTTTGTATTTCTTGAAAAATGTTTAACTAATGAGTATATTATGTTCCATCTGTTCTTAGATAAAAGTATCAAGCGATATTGTAGAACCGGATATAATGGATCGGCCGAAGACGCCACAGGCTCCAGAACCACCTATGCCTAGAGAAACGAATCTTCCACCTACGATTCCGTTTCCATTTTTTTCTACTTTTCCACCAGCACCAGGACTCATTCCGCATCCCATGTTCCAAAGGTTCCCTTTGCCTATGGGGAGAGGTGGTCCTGGACCCCATCCAGCAATGCCAAACTTACCTCTACCGCGATTTCTTAACCCTGCTGCAAAGCCTGATGATTTCCCATTGACGAAAATGAAACTTCCTGAACGAGAGAAACCTACACCGCCCTTACCAACAGCTATGGTCCCACCATTGATGAAAACTGATAAAGTGGGAAAAGAGAAGCCAGAAAAAGTTGGGAAGTCTCTGAATATTGAAAAAGATATTTCTCTCCAAACTCTACCGCCCGTTAGCCCACCATCATCGGTTCCTCCGACTCCTGCATCCATTACGCCATCGTTATTACCGAAGAGTCCGAAAGTCGAAAGAGTTGAGAAAAATGAGAAGGTAAATAAAAATTTTTCTTTACTTAAACAAAAAATTCATGCTATTTATGCTATTTTCATGAACTGAATAATGATTATTAGTTGCTTTTGCAGAAGTCAAAGGAGCATAAAAAGGAGAAGAAGGATAAGTTAAAGAAGAAAAAGGATAAAAAGGAGAAACATAAGGAGAAAGGTGAAAAGGTAAAAGAGAAGAAAGAAAAGGGGGACAAGAAGGAAAAAACCGAAAAAATTAAAGACAAGAAAGAGAAAAAGGAAAAACGCAAAGATAAAGAAGTAATTGCAAAGAACATTTCATTATATTATTACAGCTTTGATCTGATATACTTTCTTGAAAATTTGCAATTCCAACTATTTCGCTATTGACACAGTGTATCTTTATGCAGAAGGATGAAAAAGTGACAGAGGGAGTTCCCAAAATAACATTCAAGTTAGGTCCAGCATCGCCAAGACCACCTACGCCAGATAACGCTCCCATGAAAAAAATGTGAGTTATCATTCTTTCAATCTTAATCCATTTTACCCGCAGGTAGAACACTATGCCATCAACTTATCATTTGCATTGTTACTACTTAAAAATCATACGATCTGTGCAGTACAATCAAACCCCTGGTCAAGAAGCCAGAAGAAGATGTGAATAGGGAGCCAAGTCCAGAATTGGCCAAGATCTCTGCATTGGTAACACGGCCGCCGAAGCAAAAGTCAGCAAGTAAGAAATACGACGAGGGGACATTAGACGCAAGTCCTGCTCTTCCTTCAGACACTTCTTTCTCAACCAATCATACTAGCGTCCCACTCGCATCAATTCCTAGAGCCAAAAAGGCTCTCTTCAAAACCCAACCACTAAGAGTACCATCTCCTCCGGTTCATTATGATCCTCCCTCGAAATCCTCGAGCCCCGCGTTACCGCAGCAGCAAGCAGCGTTCTACTATGTAAGTTCGTTTGCCATTTTTAACGAGTCGCAACAAAATGGCTGCTTTCATTCTGCATTCGTAAATGCTGGAATTAAGAGTCATTTAGTTGCTGCTCTTGATTTCGGGATAGTCTTTTGAGTATTGGACTCATAAAACAAAAAATGAGATATTTTTATATTTTGAATAACCGGTAAGATATTCTTGTTTTTGTCATATGATCTAATCACTCTGTCCTATCACGAAATCTAATAGTTTCTACGATTTCTGGTAATGATCACTGGAGATTTTACCTATACTCAATTGATCACAATGAAATCGCAGAAGTGTCCAATTATACGAAGGTCAGCCCAATCCATCCAGTAAAGAGTGGCCATTGATTCACACCCCACCTTAAACAATCCAATCCGTATATTATACTTTTACTATCTACTATCTATGCATCTAAAAATTGTGGTGACGGTATAAGTTTTTTTTCTTTCTTTTTTTTAATTCTTATTTTAGCTAAAGCTTCAATATGTTGTCAAGACTATGAAAGTAGTGACTTATAGTATCTTTCTAGAAGTATCTAGTCGTGTTGTGTGATCATTATCATTTCACCTTCGTTTGCACTGTTTCCTTTCATTTTCAAAGTGATTAGACTGTCCGGAATTCAATAAGAGAATCCTAATGAGATGCAGACCTAGTCAAATCATATTTCGCCTTTGATACGTGTATCCAGCATCGTAATCAGATACTTTACATCCCCTTCCACGTCCCATTCGTACATCTTCATTAATCGTCTATATAGGGTACATCTCGTGATTTGGCTTGGCGTACACTATACTTGTCTCTTCTTACTTTAAACTTAGCTTTTCTACTTGAACGGTTAGTTGTGAGCGATTTCTATGTGTAAATACCCAACGAGTGGATAGCAGGATTAGTGCATGGACGGTGTGTATGCTTTGGTGTTTGCTGGCCGAGTCGTTGATAAATGTTGAAAAACTTGTACCAGAGCACAAATATGTGCTAATAAATAATATAGGCTTAGCTTATTATATGAAAGTAAAGAGAGGTAAACAAGCTTCTGGAGAGCCAATTCATGGTCGGAGAAATTGTGCTGGTACTGTATCCATGAACGCCGCTATTTAAACGTTCTGCAAGTTATTCCTCTAATTTTTTAATAGCACGTTCGCAGATATTCCTTTGCAGCGTTCTTATTTTTTGTTTATTTTTTATGTAAACAAATTCTTAACTATTGGCGCAGACACACTGTATTCTGCAAAACTTTTTCTCAACGCTTTTGGAGGATAAGAATAATTCTTTCTGGAGAAACTTAACACATGCCTTTGCCTTTGAAATAAATCGAATTCGTTAGTTACATCTTAAGCGCTCCAGTTATGAATTAGGTTTCTCCGTTTAGAAGGTACTAGTACGTTTCTTGGATGTGTTTCATATATACTTTATCTATTTATAAATATTCGTAGAGCATGCATGATACGTGCCATATTATACAAGTATCCGCGCGACTATTTCAAAAATCATTTAATCGAATCATTAATCGAGTTTCTCGTTGTGCTCGTGTGAAACATTTTGTGGAGTCTAATGTTCAAGTAAATATCATTATATAAATAAACGAGATAAAAAGATGAAAGGATTTCGGATCAATGCATGCGAGTTGCACGGTGCGGATTAGATATATAGTACGTACGGTCGGTCAGGAATATAACCAACGGTTTTGACGGCACAGAGGCGAGGACAGATGCTGTTCCTAAAAAGGACGACGCTAAGGAAGATAAAGAAAATGGAGGAAACACTTTGGCCATCACACCTGCCACAACCGTGGTGAGTACATTCCCAAACGTTTGAAAGAACCAGACAAAAATTGTCTCTAGTTGCGCTACGCGATATTAAAGCCAATGCGGCTCTGTATGATGGGTAGATGGTAGGTAGGTAGGTACCAAGACGGATGTTAACTTACTTCTTACTTCACTGATAAAAACAGAAAAGAACATTGTGCGTGTAGTCATGTTATAATATTTGGATAACTCGTTTAGGAAAGAATCTGTGCGTACCACGCTTTAAGCGAATCTGCGCTGTTTTATTATCACGTAAAATAATGCTAAAACCTTTTCCAATAATATCAACTGTCGACTGATAACAGTAGGGAAGAAGAGACAAGTTTATTTTAAGATTCGTTATTCTCATCTCATTTATATCATCAATTCATCATTATTTAACGTATTTTTATTTATTCATTCGTTCGACAGCACATACACACTAGGCACATGCTAGAACCAAGTTTTCATTGCACCGTCACTATTATGTCAATGATTATTTGTTGAAAGTCGAATCAATTGATTCAAAAGGCCGCACTATAGGTCAAATACAGAACTGAGATTCCCGATGAAATCATTGCTCTCTGTATACTTACCAATCTAGGTCGAGCCACCATATGAGTCTTAAGAGAGATGGTTTGGGTTGTCTTCGTTTGTATTGTGCTACTATGTAGATATTGTCATGCGATGAGTGTTACAGGATCAGGTTGGAAAACAAATTTGGATATGTCCTGCATGCGGAAACCAGGATGATGGATCGGCTATGATAGGCTGCGATGATTGTGATGCCTGGTACCATTGGTGAGTATACGTAAAATTTGTTTAATGACCTACACGATTAATCATGCGATAGGCGTTACTTTAAGATTATAGGTAGAACAAAAAAAAACTTTTGCTATTGTACAGGGTATGCGTGGGTATACAAGTGGCACCGGATACGAACGAAAACTGGTATTGCCGTGTCTGTATCGCTAAGAAGCAAGCGCTTTATCACGATAAAAAGAAGAAGAAGCGTAAGAAGAAAGTTAAAACGACAGCCTAGTACAAGCTAACCGGGCCTAATATGCGGCCCGGTATATCGAGTCAGCCTGTCGCCAAAGTCAAATTAAAGGGCAGTAAAATGGGAATGAAAGGTGTAAAGGGTAAGAAGATTTCCAAGAAGGAGCTTAAAATTCAAATGAAGGCATTTAAAGGGAAGCCTGTAAAAACCAAAGGAAAGGGTAAGAAAAGTGTGATTAAAATGAAAAGCACCCAGAAGAATAAGAAATTGAAGGACATTACGGCCGTGTAAATGGAAAGCGAAAATATTTCTCGTCTCTCCTTTTCATACTAGAGATATTTGCGTTATCTGGTAGATCTCGTCTAATAATGTTTTTCTAATTTTTTTCAAAAAAAAAAAAAAGTTGTTTCATGGGTGCTGGACATTCGTTACCGTCGATGAGAACATTATTCTGGACAGCTGTGGCTAGGTTCGTTAAATAGAATTTTCTATCTCAGTGTCTTATTAGGAGGATCGTATGGTCCAGTCGACCGCAGATTTTTGGCATAACGAATCCGCAATAAATTCTCTGAAGTATTGGCACGAATCATGTCGCTTCGAAAAATAATAAAATCTGGATAACGAATCATTGTACTTTCCATAAGCAAATAGGAAGAGAGAAAGAAGGAAAAGTATTCTCTTAGAAATGGGATACAAGAAAACTTAACGGCCGATAATAATATAGCGCGTTTCGTTTGTGTAGATTGAAGCATCTTTGTTGTTCTGTTTTAGATAGTTTAAAGGGGGGGGGGGGTATGCGTATTTACATGAAAAATAATTTGAAAAAAAAACAACAGGTAAGATCATTACGAAGATTCGTTGTACTGTGTAAATTAGAAAAAAAACAATTTTTTGATCGTACGACGGGCATAAAATTGCAATTTTGCTCTATGAAGATCTCGTTATTTCGCAAAACGCATCATGTTCAAGTATTCATTCAAGTAATTATATGTGTGTGTGTGTGTGTGTGTACAGGCGCGCGCAGACACTATTACAGATACAACGTTCTTTGGAAATATTTCTCTTATTTAATTATCAATGCATTCATCTCTAAAATATCATCAACGTAATAATTATTTGTTCGCTATTCTTGAACATTTTACGTGGCAAATCAATGAGGTATGGACTCTAAGTAATATAGGAATCATGATTAGGAATGAGTCGAGATCTGATATCCGAATTTAACATGTTATGTGGATAAACTTATTGGATAATTTTTCTAGAAAATAGATCAAGTTATGACACGATACAAGTCATTTACTTTTTCGGAGAATAATTCTCCTGCTAGTCATGCAAAACTGAAGTTTGACTACACGTCTGCATTATTGGGAATATATCTTTCTTTGTCTTCTCTTTTCTCCTTTCATAATTATTTTTCATTGCCAAAAAAATGGCTGATCGAAAGAATATTAGCATCAGGTATTAAAGGTATCGACTCAATGCTAATTTTTACACTTGTAATTATTATATAATATACATTTTTTACCTAGACTACCATAATGTAATAATCGCGTCTCGATCAATAAACGTTTACTGTTCGTTTTTGCAATTTTCTTTCTTTCAGTAAACCATTAGGAGTTAGAAAAAAATAATGCTCTAAATTCAATCCTAATCTCAGTTATCACAAGATAGTCACGAGGACACGAAAGTTTATTGATCGACAACAAATATTATTGTAGGTGTGTACATACTATAATAAATAAGTAATTCGAAAGGAAATGTTAATTTGAAAAAGTGTAAGTAATGGTAACATTTATTTACACATAGATTTCTAAAAAGTGAAAAAATTTCTTACGATATCAAGACGTTCCACTGTAAATTTGTAGCTTAATTAAAAAGCAGGTGATTACAAATTTTGACTATCGGGCATAGATTCTGAATCTACGTTATGAGGTGTAATGTATCAAAGATTTCATGTACAGCTGAAATAATTTTACATACAGCGTCTACCAGATTCTATGCTATACCACGATTGTTAGTCATTCAAGAACGGTATTTCGGTTGCTGAGAGGAGAGGAAAAAATGTTTCTTGCTAAAAGGATTATCGTTATTTAAACAGGCGCGCGTTTATGTGAACGAAATTATTTCTGGAATACTGTGTATCGTGTATTTTCATCAAATGGAACATGAATATACCGCATGGATTAACATAAATAAGTGGAAGCGTCAGTGAATAACGTTAAGGTTGTGGGAATGCCAAGAGCTCATGAACATTGTATAATATAAAATTTGACAATGAGAAATTTCTCACGCATTTTATTTTCTAATACCTGCTGGAATTATCGTTCCGTTCATAATTACTGCCACGCTGATTGCAACAAAGAAATGTCATTCATTTTGCAAGATTTAAAAATTTGTGTAACTAAATTCACGCTCGTATCTTTTATAACACCATAAATTATATGTACAGTTTTACAGGTACTGCTAAACCAGATATTTACAATAATGTTTCTTGCTTACGTTAAACGTTAACGCTAACCATACCGACAATTTTTTATAAATGTATTTTTGGCTCTAAAACGGTCAAATGACCGGTCAATGGTACGGTTAGTGTTAAGCACTTTAGATATGGTTGCTTTCCAAAGATTTGTCTTACATACAATGTATTAAATTTACGTGAGAACAGTTATGTGTGTATCCTTGAAGTTATTATTTTGCGTTTATATAATTGGACAAAATTCGGACGTCAATAGATTTATACATCACATATCTCATTAACTTGATTACTATATTCATATATTCCCAAATGATCAAAAATAATTTAGTCGTCATGAGAACATTAATACAAAGTTGCAATTTATATAGTTGTGTATATATTTTGAAATAGATCTTCCAATGCCGGATCTAGGAAATGTACAGAAATCTTGCCGTGGCACATCCTTTATGTGATGTTTTGAAGAAAATATTAATTAGAAAAAACACCAAGACAATTGCAACATTCCATACACGTACTATTATACAACATCCAATTGTAAACGCTGTTATTAATTACGATATATTTTATAAAAAATCGTATATACGCTGGGTTCTATTAGCAAATAATTGTGCAGCATCAACAGATCACTATTTTCTGGTATTCGCTAACACATGTCTATTTTGTTTTTGGTCGGGGGTCCATTGAGTCCACCAATATCACCAGATTCCAGTTGCTTAAGAAGTCGGAACAGTGCAGCCGCTTCTCTTATTCGACTAAACTCGATGCAGAATGCTTGTACTTCTATAAAGAGTTCTTGTACGTTGATGATCTTGTTCCTGATAAGAGATTGTAAGAATACACATACCAGACGCACCAGTCGATTTTGCATATATCGATCCTTGATAGTCTCACATGTGGATATACAATTGCTAATGTACAAGTGTACAAATTCTGTGGGTAAGTCAACAGTGGTTGTCAATCGATTAACAACTTCCATTGAATGAAGGGACATTTCCATATTGACCAAGACACTAAAGTACTCTGTAATTTGACTGGATTGCATGAGTTTCAGAAGTACCTCAATAGCAATTAGCGGATTATTTTCAACTAAATCTGGGAGTTTTCCAGGTGTTAGTCCAATATGGTATACTAGTTTAGGATCTCTGTCTAATTCTGTCACCAGATGTTGTTGCTGTTGAAGTGATAGTACGCTCTTGAATGCTTTTCCCATTAATCTGCGAGCTTCAGCGCCAGCACAGTTTGAAACACACATGCTAGTATCATATTCCACTGTAAACTGACTTGGTTCTGTGACGTTCATCCAGGTCAATTCATTGGCAGAGTGATATAATGGTGGTGCTAGCCGTAAAAATTCTGGTCTATAACTTTGACTGCACAGTGGAGGATCGCCAATAATTAAACTTTCAGCTATACTCCTACCAGTAGTCTTGTCAATTTCAGCCATTTTAGAACGATCCATGTCTGGTAAAATTATGGGATTGCCACACTTAGCTACAGAAGGAAGCTCTGAGTGGCGCTCAGCCAGTTGCAATTGTAGATTGGTCAAATCAATCGGAGGAGTAGAAGCAAAATACAGCTCATCTATGATTTGTCTTGGAGACTTCTTCATAGTCTCCTTGGCATTGTAACTTAATAGATGAGCTAGTAGGTTCTTTTCGCATTGCGACAATACTGGTATATGCCCCACAAAATTTGGTCTAGATGCTCCATTAGTGGTTTCTTCAGAAGCCTTAAGTACTTGAACGAATACAGTAGCAAATGGTGTTGATGCTAATGGCTCTCCCCTATACAGATCGAAGAGAAGTGCCACTGCCATTACTCGCTGCACGTGATTTGGTAAAAGATCGATGTGCTGCAACAGCAGTAACAATGCAGTTCCTACTTTAAAGTTATCCTCCTTTGGAAAGGCTTGATGTAGTTGGTTAGACAAATTTTCCAAACTGGTATCTAAATTCTCGTCGTCGAGAATATCGAGCAGGTTGGCTAAATCCTTTGGTGCCAAAGTCATCTTTTCTGCTTGAAGATATCATACACATTAAAGTTGAATGTTGTTTCTTTTTGATAATTTTGACATACCTCCGTGGCAATACTTGGCGTCAAATGGTACACGTACTTTAGTTTATATCATTCTTTAGAAATACCGTAACAGAACATGTCTTAGATTATTTAGTTCATAATTCTGTTAACCTATAAAGCTGCATAATCGTAAAACTTATGTGATTATTTTAATATAAAAAGTACACTAATTCGTAAATCTGAAAAAAGTTCTTGAACTGTGATCCAGTAAATTTTTAAACTCATGAAAATGCTATGATTTTTCATTGAATATACATGTCAACACAACACACAACTTTGCGGCTATAAATAGTAGACCATCGGCCAGCTTGAATACAAAGAGAGTTCTCTCACTGTATTATTTTATACTACGCGTATTGTTCCTTCCTTCCTTTCCTTATGGCTGTATCCCTAATGGGGGACATGTGCCAGTAGCTGGTCCTAATAATCAAGGATGGAAGTTCGACAATAGATGGCGATGTACCTTGCGAGACGGGCCTTATTCAACTCAGCGTGAAGGGACCTACAAAGTTTATAAGGTATAGAGGTGCGAAGGACGTGGTGGGGGTATGTCAAGCATATACTATAGTAAAATTTTAGTTCCAATCCCGGCGGGTAGATGGCGCCCCGAAAATCCCAAGCTCTCTTGTGGCGCTGCCTATGGGTGGGGATTTGTACTAAAAGAGACTGTAGCGCGCACGCGCAAATTGTGTGCGAGAAACGAACACCATTTTTTCCAAGTCACATTAATAACATTCTAAATAGAATTAATGATGGAAAAATTGTAGGATTTATCACATGTATAAAAGATTATATAATAGAAACGTATTTCAGTGTTATAATTCTCATTGCTTTCTATTGGGAATGTATATTTTCAGATTGTAGATCACATATGCAAGTGCACATAAATAAATATGAAATCATTTTCTTAAATAACTATGTGCTATTTGTTGTAGACCTTACCTTAATTTTTCAGGGTAGCTTCTCGTTTCTTTTTTTTTATTAATAATTTAGGTAAGATGATTGTGTGTTTAAAGGAAAATCGTGGATATGGTTTATCTCTCAGTTCCGAAATAAATATACAAAGTAAATGATGTTGGTCCATAGGCAAGACATTAAATTAGTAAGTCAAAGGTCCGTGGTTCGAGACTCTCCGGCGGAAGTTTTCTTTTTCTTCTTCTGGACGTTATGATTTTTTTTTTAAATACAACGTGTTAAGGAGGTTGAAGCGCTTCACGCCGGTCAAATCAGTGCTCAATATTTTTCATCGTTTTTACGAAGTTTTATGAATTAATTGATTGCAGTGAAAAAATTCAGATGGAAAAATTCCCATAGAAAAATTCAGAGTTGCGATTTGTAACGTCCGTGTATTTCTTCCACATAGACAAATTACTTTTCTGAACATTATTACATAACTTCCAGCCAACCTGGTTCACATCATTCATATTACTATTGTCATCGCTATATTCTGAGGATATGCTAGTCGATGAGGATTCACCATTCATATTCAACTTCTGCGTGACGCACTTCCTCTTCGGCTTCCAACCTCTTTAAACGTTGTACGCGCTGCACGCTGAAGGTAAAAAAAAATCGAACTAAATATAAATTTTTATTTTTATTTTATTTATTACTTTATTATAATAAAGGCATCAACAACGATAATCTACGGGCTTCCACATCAC
>NW_014332860.1:684900-685398 GCF_000341935.2 Cephus cinctus
ATAACGTAGCGGGTCCCCAGTAGGCCTATACTACGATCGACGATAACAACATCAGACAAACGATCCATTTAAATAATTAGCGTATAAGCAAATCACGATAACGTAAAAAAATGGTTTGATTGAAAAATCTAAATAACATACGCTCTGTTGTAAGAAATAAATTTTGTTCATCGAAGATGAATACTAAAATTCTCGATTATATCTCTATTTAACTGGACTAATGCTGTGTTGCTTATCTCGATATAGGTATATTACATTATATGCATGCACTTGACCAGGTGCATTACTTATTTACAAATCTACACGTATACATAAGCAAATATACTATACATATATACATATATATATACTTTTTACACATGTTTTATACATATATTACACGTTTGAGTCACTAAATAGGAGAGAAATTGAGGAGAGGATTACATAGTTCTTTTAATATACAAAAATATATTTGTACAATTATAAGCTATTTACACTTAAAGAAATCGAAACTTTTTT
>NW_014332861.1:0-8018 GCF_000341935.2 Cephus cinctus
TAGTGTTTTCTCTGTTATTGTGTTTTACCATTAATGTTTAATAGAAAAAAAGTGTTATATTACACATTTTTTGTTTTAACGTGCCGTGGTCTGATTAAAAAAAAATTGATAACGCTCGCACGTATGGCAGGCTGTTTCACTTTTTGATAGTTTAAATATTATTCAGCCGAATAGAAAAGTAGTAAAAAATGTTCCAAAAAATCGCACTTCTTAATATCGGGTAAAAAAAATGAAGAGCATAACAAACCCACACAATTATTTTATACATATGTATGGTGAGATGAGACAAATAGTATATCTGCTTAGAAATTTTTAGTTTTATACATTTTTGAGTAGCCTGATTCAATTTAGTCAATTTTTTTATTCATGCCTACGGAAAGATAATTTTATTTTTAATATTTCGAACTATCAGTATGTTCTACCTCGACATAATTGTCTGATAATTCGATGTATTAAAAATGTTGTTTCCGTAGCTATGAATGATAAAAATTAAATGACAAAAAATCCCTAACCAGATACATTATTTGTTTCATTTCACCATAAAAAATAATTGGTTCATTTTTATATGCTCATCATTTTATGCCCGAGATTTATAACTGCAATTTTGTTTTTGGTATTTTTTTCGTAATGCCTTCTTTATCCGTCTGAATATTATTTATGCCATTAAAAAAGGAAACAGCGTACCATAAGTGTTTGTCACAGGTAGGCTCTCGGGAAGAAGAAACGTTCGCTGATTCATGTACCAATTTATTGGATGTAATATAATACAATATTTGTAGATTAATATTATCATGTATTTCATAACTCTTCAGTTAATTAGGTAAACCAATAAGCATAGTTGATAATTAAAAGAAAAGAGAGGTAAGATCTCAGTTTCGAACCCGAGACTCTCGGACGTTAACTCAGCAGCAAGCACGTGTGCCATCGAGTCATTGTGGTATATTATTCAGCAAATTTATATTTCTGTAGTTACCCACGTTCGAGAGTTTTTTTTAAGTTTTATTTGCTTACTCTATTATTTCCAGAGCTTCATATGGATATTAAGGGTATTGACTACCTTATTACTACGGTTTATGTAATATCATGTAAAAAAAATGTGGATACAAGACTCCCTATTTGAGTGTTCACCCGGTTTAAAATCGCGGATCTCGAGGAACACACGAATTCATTCGACCAATCATAAACGTGGAACTAGTTCGAGAGTCTCGTTCAGGTGGCGCGTCGACGCACCAAAACAAAGCTCCAGATTATCACGCGTAGTATTACTATATATACACGACCAATCAAAAACGTGGAACTGCTTCGAGGGCCCTCCGCTAAGGTGGCGCGCCGAAACCAAAGAAAAATTGCCTTCACCAAAAACAGGCTCATTGGCAATCTCCCTACTCATCTCTGGTAATACTACGCGTGATAATCTGGAGCTGTGTTTCGGCGCGTCGACGCGCCACCTGAACGAGACTCTCGAACTAGTTCCACGTTTTTGATTGGTCGAATGAATTACTTATATACCCTTGTGACGTCCTGATCGTCGCCACTGTCGTTTTCACGGCAGATTCGACTGCGTGAATCTGGCGAGGTGGGTTCGTTAGCCACCAAAGCTCTGACGAGCACTCCAACGGTGTTCAATCTTCTGTAGATGTTGATTTCTGATACGATGATGTTATGGGTTTTCAACTGAATAAAGTTTATAAAGTTTATAAAGTTTTTCAACTGAATAAAGTTTCAACTTTAGAAATAAAAATGCAGGTGCTTTTGAAGAGCATTATAACTAACTTTATTTACTTTAATTATAATGTGATTTAGTCTAAATCAATCTATCTTAACTGAATCTAGCTAATTGACTCTACGATATAGACACGAAGTACCTACACCCTTCAAGACCAGAAATCGAACTGCCCTTCTGGATCCCGAGGGATACAGTCCTTCATACTTCTCATGCATGCATCCGCATTCATACTCATTCATGTGTATGTACACCTTTTGTGGAGGCCCAGCGTGTGGGGCCTTGCTGTCCTGGCCCAAGAAAGAGGTCCTTGTCTTACGCACAAAGGGCTCATGCACACCCTATCCTTAGTTTATTTGGAGAAGCACATGGACAGCGTCATCTCTTAACCGAACATTCCGCTAACCCGTCGATCCTCTCAAGTGACTTGATTTATTGCCAGGAGTGGGAGTTCCTGAGAAACTCACTCGGTTAGGATAGCAATAAACAAATGGCCCATGCCTACATTCTTTGTGGCCCATATGTTTATGCACGTGTAGCGGCTAGAAAGCTTTCTCCGAATTGTTTAGAATATACCTTATTTATGCGTTAATGACAGACTCAGTATTTGAAAGCATTGAATTCTGATTTGGAGACAGAAATCGTGATTCCATTATAATCCCTCATTCGAATTCGCCGCCCAATTATTCTAGTGAGATTATTTATCACTAGGCCGCGACATAACACCCTGATAGCTAAAGATCTTCTTCTTCTTCTTGTTCCTTGTGGCTTTATGCCCAGGTAGAGGGCCAAGTGCCAGGATAGCTAAAGATAAAGATTGTCTTATACTCAATAAGAAGGGAATTGACTTTATCATCAATGAACCAATTTGAGTACGAGAATTTTACCGTCGGGAAGTTAGCGCGGGAAAATCAAAATTTGTATATTTATAATGCTTAAAAAAGTGCTCTTTAAATGCTCCATATGTTTCCGTAATTGCTCCACTGCTACTATGCAGTGATTAATGAATATTCATTAAAACAGAAAATTTTTGTTTTTATTGAAATTCCAAATAGCCGAGCAGATTTTCATATGAGTTTCTTGATGAATTAATTGCTCCCGATTTGCTCCCAATTGCTCAACAATTAGTTTTTTATTTAATTAAAGCATCTTTAAATAATAAGTAAAATTTGATTTTCACGTAGCTCGATTGCAAATGTGAACATTATGATTGGTTTGCGAACACACCTATGACAGCTGCGTTCTAAGATCAGCCGAGAGTGCGCGAATATCTTTGCCTCGGTTCATTTTCGAACACACTTAGTCAATTCCTTTAGATCAGTATTAACTAAACCGGTTCAAGACCGCCGTGTAAACGTAGTTTAAGGCCTGTTATTTTCTGGGGATCGATTGTGTAACTCAAATGTAGTGAAATAACGTAAAGTGAATAGCTGTTAGCCAATCGCTGTGCTTGTCTTCTTTTGAACCTAACACGGGATTGGCTAACAGCCATTCAATTTTCGTATTTTCACTACATTTGAGTTACACAAACGACCTCCTGCGCGCTTCAATGTATAAAGTACGTTTATTTTCAAAATACAAGTGTCTGATTTATGCATTGCATATGTCTGCATATGTTTGTTTATGCATTGAACCGCGTCGAAGAAAACGGACATGAGAACTTCAAATATCCGATTAGTTCGAAAATTGTGTTAAACCTGCTAAATTTCAGTTAACTTTCAAATAGTACTTTGAATTAACATTATCATCAAAGTTATCTAATTTAACTCTGTTTGCATGTTCTTCAGGTATATATTATTAATCAGCAGTATTGGCAATGTTACGAAAATACATTTTATATTTTACGACTACAAGCGTGTCGTTCATTATATTGTAAAAGCAACCTGTCACTTTTATTTTGGATAATTAGATTTTTGCGTTTGTGCGTAGTAAAATTTGCCTCGGTTCATTTTCGAACACACTTAGTCAATTCCTTTAGATCAGTATTAACTAAACCGGTTCAAGACCGCCGTGTAAACGTAGTTTAAGGCCTGTTATTTTCTGGGGATCGATTGTGTAACTCAAATGTAGTGAAATAACGTAAAGTGAATAGCTGTTAGCCAATCGCTGTGCTTGTCTTCTTTTGAACCTAACACGGGATTGGCTAACAGCCATTCAATTTTCGTATTTTCACTACATTTGAGTTACACAAACGACCTCCTGCGCGCTTCAATGTATAAAGTACGTTTATTTTCAAAATACAAGTGTCTGATTTATGCATTGCATATGTCTGCATATGTTTGTTTATGCATTGAACCGCGTCGAAGAAAACGGACATGAGAACTTCAAATATCCGATTAGTTCGAAAATTGTGTTAAACCTGCTAAATTTCAGTTAACTTTCAAATAGTACTTTGAATTAACATTATCATCAAAGTTATCTAATTTAACTCTGTTTGCATGTTCTTCAGGTATATATTATTAATCAGCAGTATTGGCAATGTTACGAAAATACATTTTATATTTTACGACTACAAGCGTGTCGTTCATTATATTGTAAAAGCAACCTGTCACTTTTATTTTGGATAATTAGATTTTTGCGTTTGTGCGTAGTAAAAAAAATGGTTCAATTATTAACATAATTTATTCATATTGTCACTTAGGTCACTTTCATAATTATCGGCATAACTAGTAACATAAAACAAAGGTTATGAATAGACATTTTTCTTTAATAGCACAAGTCGTGAAGAAATACCTTATTTAAACCCTGCCTTAAAACATATTTTATGACCGATTAAAAATAATTAGTCTGAGAGAATGAGAGATACTCATATTTACTAGTGATAACGAATGAGATTGCTATTGCCCAAAATCATTTAAAAAGGTGTTTTTTATATGTAGCAATCATACATAAAGTCACATTGGACACGATAACCATTTTCACAATGGAATATACATCGCACGAGTAAGAAAAATCACCTGGAATCAAAATAAGTTACTCTAATGGTTAGGCTGAATCAATGCCTTAGCATGTTCAAACATGTAATTTCGCCAGTTAACCGAGGGTTATCTTTTAGTAAAATCATAACCGAAATAAAACCGTCGTGTGATTGTAGTCATCGACCACGTTCACACGGTCTTATTCCGGGTTAATTATTACTCATCTAAAGGAACTGATAAATCCCAAATATTTCTTGAAAGTGGAAATGCCTGTGTTAGTCACTGACTACGTTTACACGGCGGGCTTGAACCGATTTACGCTTCGTTTTCTTCGACGCGGTTCAATGCATAAACTCGGCTTAACTGTGCTATTAGCCAATCAGATACTTGTATTTTGAAAATAAACGTAGTTTATACATTGAAGCGCGCAGAAGATAACAGGCCTTAAACTACGTTTACACGGCGGTCTTGAACCGGTTTAGTTAATACTGATCTAAAGGAATTGGCCAATCCTGAATTGACCAAGTGTGTTCGAAAATGAACCGAGGCAAAGATGTTCGCGCACTCTCGGCTGATCTTAGAACGCAGCTGTCATAGGTGTGTTCGCAAACCAATCATAATGTTCACGTTTGCAATCGAGCTAAGTGAAAATCAAATTTTACTTATTATTTAAAGATGCTTTAATTAAGTAAAAAACTAATTGTGGAGCAATTAGGAGCAAATCGGGAGCAATTAATTCATCAAGAAACTCATATGAAAATCTGCTCGGCTATTGTGAATTTCAATAAAAATAAAAATTTTCTGTTTTAATGAATATTTATTAATCACTGCATAGTAGCAGTGGAGCAATTACGGAAACATATGGAGCATTTAAGGAGCAATTTTTTAAGCATTATAAACTGTGACGTGATTTTTCGAATCACGGTCCCAAGGCGGCTCCGGTTACCGATACAGATAAGGTTCTCGATTTCTGGTTCTCTTCGGGTCGCCACCCTGCTCAGAAGCTACGCTCTCGGGTTGATTCGTACAGTTATGTCAAGGCTCTCGTAAGATTTTGTCAGTGTTTAGTTGAGGTCGAGGTGCTCGAATCTGCCGTGGGGATATAGTCTGGACGTACCGAGTTGCCCGGCAGAGGAGAGTACCCGACGGAGACGTCTCCACGGACCGGCAGAAGCCCGGGTGAGATACCGGCGCCCCGCTGGACATGGGCAAAGGGCTGTAGAGCGGGCGGAGGAAGTTTTGATATGGTTAAGGGCAGGAGAGGAACCTCCTGCCCGAGTTAAGGATGTGGTGCCCAGCTGTCGCCCGATGCCCTGGGGAAGCGGCCGTGGAGGATCTCCAAAGATTATGTACCGATTCGCTAAGGAACGCTCTCGATTTGGTTTAAAGGGACGAATGACGGGTGGACGGCCGAAGGTAACGTAGGTTTGGTTCTCGAAGATAGTCGTTCCCGGATGTCTTGCTATCAGTGTCGGGTCAAGTTAAAGAAAATTACGTTACAAAACATACAAATTTTGATTTTCCCGCGCTAACTTCCCGACGGTGAGAATTTTTATACTGGGAATGAAATTATACCAGCAAGTTAATAATTTATTTGCACGATTGCTTACTATTATAATTAAAATTAATAAATCAATATCTGTTAACACTATGTAGTTTGCTAAACTTTGTGAGTTCATTATGTTTTAGATATTGTCAGCTCCTTTTAAGTCTAAAGATATTTCTTTGCTCGTTTGTTTCGCAAATTGATCACTTAACAAATGATAAGAAGGACCACAATGTAAAACCTTTGCGCTACCAAGGCATTCTTCACCTGAATATAAAACAGTGTACTGCAACAGGAAAAATTATTATTTTATATATTGCTTCTATTTAATGGAGGACATAAAGAATTACCTGTCCTGGAGTAATTGCTCTAAGAGGTACATCAAGCTTAATGAGTAATTGGTTATTCTGCGTCTTATAAATATTACAAGGTACCAATGGTTTCAAATGTTGAAAACGAAAATAGCATCTTAAAATGCCATGACTGTTCTGCAATTCCACAGGTTCTTTATCGATCCAATAAATTTCAGAAGCGATAATAAATTCCGCAAATAAAGCCGGATGATTTGTTCCTGCGACCTAAACCAATTAAAATAAATGATTTAAATACTTATAAAGTATTTTTTAAATTATTTCTACTACATGCATACAATATTTACCACAAATATATCGTTCGATTTTAAATCTTTTTTATATACAAAATATGGTTGCGGTTTTCCCCCAATTTTACATCTTTGACCTAGAGTCCATTGATGTATGCCTTCATGTGTTCCAACAATTACACCAGTATCAATATCCACAAAGTTTCCTGATTTATTTTGAACATACTGAAAAATACAAAAATGAGATAACAAGTTTATTAATTAGTAATAATTTTGCTTCTAATCTGTTTCACAATTGCACCGAATAATAAACAAATTAGCAGTCACTGTACTTTCCCCTGTATTACAAATTAAATAGTAGAATGCTTTATGGGTGAACTTCGATACATACAAGAAGCGTCCTAATCCCTAATCTATATTCTGATCTGATTTCATTGCTGTGGTAGTGATTAATTACGATCGTGACAGATAACGTTGGAGAGAGCTTACATGAGTGAACCTGAGATGCCTACCTACGACTCTTCACCCGACAGTAGGCACGTGGAGTGTCTCAGACTCATTGATAGTACAAAGATTACTTTGTTTGTTGGAAGATTCTTCGCAAATGTACTAAATCAGAATGTTAACACTAACCGTACTATCGACCGGCTGTTTGACCGTTTTAGAGCCAAAAATACATTTGTAAAAAACTGTCGATATAGTTAGTGCTAATAGAATCCATTTTTTAATAAATAAAACTACTTATTTATAACAAGAAACTTCATATACAGGAAACCGAGGGAAAATGGGTTATATTTATTTAATATTAATTAACATTTTTGCTTCTGAATAACTGTATAAAAATATTATATCATAGAAGAACCACGAATAAAGCTAATTTTCTTATATGTATATCATCATTTTTACATATCTTTTACCGCTTTGACAGGGAATCCATGATTCAATGGATTCCGAATACAGATCATTGCGAAAACGACACTTCGTATCTTCATTATCAATTACATCAAACGTCAGACAAGATCGAATCTTTATTTTATCTCGGCTTTGACTAAAGTTGTAGAGAATAAAATTTGCTTCTAGTTTGGTTATTACTATTTTTAGTGTGAAGTTGAAAATAATAGGGTAATATAATAAATAAGGAATTCACCCTTAAATTTAAGATGGCGACTAAAGCAACAACGGTGGATTCCTAAAAATCTGGATATAGACTGCCAATGCCCCCCCCCCCCC
>NW_014332861.1:8165-9357 GCF_000341935.2 Cephus cinctus
CCCCCCCCGTCAACGATTTGCGAAAAGGAATTGCTGTTATTAATTAATGCAATTTCTGTGATTTTTACGGTACATAGCGACTGGGCTAATAATCGTTTCTTAGACATAGGGTAAACGACCCAGTTACTGGCCCTGTCCTAGATTGTGACCCCAATGGCATAAATTTGACTGCCGTAAATTCAGTTTTTGTCGAATAGTAATTCAATCACCGCCTAAGTAAAAAGCGTTTTTCAGTTTATGTTATTGCAGAAACATATCATTTCAAATGAAATGTTTTAGAATAGAAATTGACCAGTGAACAGTGCGACACGTGTCTCAGTGGCTCCGCAGCGGCAGTGCTTGTCGATGGGGCAGTAGTTTCGACGAAATACGTCCTTTGTGAATTTTGTGCGTCAGGTAAGTATAAAACGACATAGAAATGGTGTTAACATTTTCAGCAGGAACCAGACTATCGATGAGATGAGAAATTACTTAACTATTGGTTAGATATTTGTGCAAATTTGCGGGGTCAATGAGTGCGTCACAGAATTCGGGTTGTGTCGTTGTGTTGTTGACCGTCGATTTGTCACCTGTTGCGTCGAACAATTTGCTTTGTTTATTTATTCTGATTTGTCGTGACATAATAAATTGAAGGATTATAGTTTCTATGAACGGAAGAAACGAGAAAAAGAAATTTACAAAAATGAGACTATTAAAATTTCTGGAAATCTAATGTTGAAAGTATTTTTTCACTTAATGTTGCAGCTACGTTTTTTTATTGTTTAATTTTAATAGTATATTGAGACGTTTCGTGATTTTCAAGTGTTAGGAATCACGAGACTTTTTATAGGGTTTGTGCACTGGGCAGGCGTCTTTAGAAACAATTTAGACACTTGAGTTTGTGAAATAACAAAATAATGATATATTGTCCTATAAATTACAGACTATGTAACCTTAATATTCTATTTTGGTATTTCTCTCACACACATACACACACTTTATAATTGTCTCTAGTTTGTCCGTAATACCACAGGCGACAAGAAGTATTTGTGTTTACTTGATTATCTCTGTTAGCCTTTTGGTTTGGAGAGAGGTAGCTGGAACCACAATACAGCAGATTGCACAATGCGTCCGAAGACCGTGGTCCAGTTAAAGGTTAGGACGATAATTCTTCGGGACCCACAGGTGATCACGATGATCCCCGTTCGCCGAG
>NW_014332861.1:10315-20072 GCF_000341935.2 Cephus cinctus
ATTTGATTTGACTAATTGGATTACCGGTTTCTTCAAGTACCGGCTTACTGGTATTTCTATTGTATTTGGCGCGTGCCGGCTTATAGCGTCTGGGCACTTGTTTGTTTTGATTTCAGTCTGTTGACTGTCTTTAGGATTCTAGGAATGTTAAAGGTAATAATTTCTAATATTATATCCTCATGACTGTCGCTGTGACTAGATTCAAGGGAATTATGCAATATTAGAGAATTAAAGGTCCTATATTCTCTTTCCTTTATCGGCGTCGCTGTGAGAGGTCGATAGGATTTTTGAGGAATTCTAGGATTTGAGGAGTTCTCTCAGATACTGTTATGCACATCCACAGTGCGCTATGCACTCTTATGTGGGGCTCTTGACGTATCCATCATCGAGAATGATGATTGGGAAGGAAAAAGGATAAAGGATAGGGGAGTATAAGGTCGGAACGTTACAATATATTTGAATGATGCGTTATAAATGTTGATAGGAAGGAAAAAAAGTCTACCCTGAAAGATTGTGTTTAAGAGGTAAGGAAAACTCTGGTGGCAACACCCTTGGCAATTGCATCGAAGACTGTATCGCAAGGGTATGACATGCTTTTTTCTATAACACAGATAGTTTGATAATAGAATTAATTCTAATGTTTATTATTGTATTTACCATGATATGTATTTTTAGGTATAAATTAACATCTGTGGTGAACAATAAATTTGAAGAGACAGTGGAAACTGCAGGGAAACTGCTGATCCATTTATTCCATCAAAAGCTTTAGCAAAAAGGTATAAAATACTTTTTTGTCACTACAGATACCTTTTTCACGAAGAAAGGTTCAAATATATATTATTGTGTCCTTTATTCTACGTGTTTTAGGTATAAAAAAGAAATTGTTTGAGACTACAAAAATTGCAGACTCATCTATGCATCCACAGACTTCTTCGAAAAGGTGCAATATTTCTTTCATTTTCATTATAGTTTGCTTTTTCAAAATGAAAAATTGTATTGTATTATATAATACAAATATCAATATACATATACATTGTTTATCTAATTAGGAAAAAGGAAAGTGTTGCACAGAGATACACAAATGCTGATCTTGAGAAATCCTTAGACGCGGTGAAAAGGGGAATGCCTGTAAGAACAGCATCGAATCTTTTGTTATGCCCCTATCTTTGTTAGATATAGTAATAACAAAAATTACCGCGCGACACTTCGGCACAGTTCTAGATCCTTAGTCATCAAAATTATATCTCGGCATAAGAATACCTTTTTGTAAGTTGCTCTGCGAGCAGCGCATTTAAAGTCAGTCGTCATAGTCCCTACGAACGGTGAACGTCGTTATGAAACAAGTAGAATTCACACACAAATTACTTATAGTAATTTGTATTATCGAAAGAAGTGTTTCAATTATTTATAAGACCTTACGGCATAACACTTTACAAGATTCAAAAGACCACGTTGCTCTACAAAAAGCGTGGTACATTACTACCTGTAAGGATATTTTTCAAACTAAAATTTAACAAAGCATAAAGTGCCAGCAGTACTTATATCTATGGAATGGGTAGAATATGCTAGGGCGAAAGATGAAAAAAACCGTATAGAACAAGAGAGAAAACAGACAAGAAAAGAAGAACATTTGAGGAAAGCTCAGATGAAAAAGGAGCAACAAGAGATCGCAAAAACAGCCAAGTCGATGAAAAAAAGGATAGCCGAAAATTAGAAAAACTGAGAAGAAAATTCAGAAGGAACAAGATAAAGTCGCGAAACAAATAAAGAAAAAAGAAGAGTTAGAACGCTCAGAAAACGAGCCAGAAAGAAAGAGACAAAAACCGTAAATACTCTGAATAACTATGTTTTGCTTTTTTTGTAAATATTTTTCACAAATGTAAAAAAATAAAGTAGTTATGTACTAATTAAACATTTTTCGTTATTCGTACATAATGCATGTCCATGAAACTACATAAATTGGAATTTAACCCGTTTGTATGGGGATATTCGGAACTGGCGGATAGTGGGTACGCGCAGGCGTCATAAATTGCGCAGGCGCCATACACTGCATCAAGGCGGTCATAAGTCGGGTACACGCAGGGGTCACAAACTACATGATGTTTCTCAACGGTCAGAAACCCCGGCAGCAGAGAAGCGCTATTAAAACAATAATTTTATTAATCGACCTTGATAGTTTCACTTGTATAATAGGTGAATCTCATTCGCAAGGCTTTAACGCACGTGTTGAAACCTTTAGTTTTCAATTGGGCTATATCACACGTGAATAAATAACAAAAATCCGACACGGCCGCTCTGAAACGGTTGTCAATTGGGCCGTTTACCCTAAACGTATGAACATAGAAAACTACGGAGAGGAGCATCTGGAAATCCCATATCTCTAAAAATGGTCACCTAAAATACGAGGAACTATGTTAAAGCACACACATACACACATACGTACACGCATACACACGCGCTCCACATGAAAGCCTTAATAATTCTATACCATTGTGAAAGCAGCCTTATGTCAACTGGAAATTCGGTGTGAACGATAGGTTCACGTACAAAGTGTATTTGATTGTGTTGTGTATTCGTAAATTACCAACACCGTCCAGAGTACAAATAGGTAAAGAAGGCAAAGCAGTCAGCGCCATCTGTCGTGTAAAAAATGCGATGGATGTGCGAAGACGACGACAGAAGACGAAGACGACAAATAAACGTACGCGTGTACGTCTAATAGGCGCCGATACAACGCCGCCTATTAGAAAAAAAACTACGACTCCGAACTGAAGTTGGCTGCTAGTGACTTAGGTTTTTTGAGGTAACGCCATCTGCCGGATATAATGTGAATCGCATGGAATAGTCACGCCGCCTATTAGAAAAAAAACTACGACTCCGAACTGAAGTTGGCTGCTAGTGACTTAGGTTTTTTGAGGTAACGCCATCTGCCGGATATAATGTGAATCGCATGGAATAGTCACGCCGCCTATTAGAAAAAATATTAACCATAAAGACCCGCCAAGTAGTACTCGATAAGGAATCACCTAAAGTTTTATTAATTATTAAATCACCATTAAATCATAATTAAATACGGGAAGCAGCAGTAACATAAAAGAGTAGCGAAAACGTTATAGGAATCATTGAAAATATAATTAAAATGATGGGCCAGTGCTAGATCATATAATAGGAAAACATGTAGTGACTTATGTACTTGGCCTCAATAATATGATATCAATACTTTTTGTTAGAGGAATTCACAGCAATCCTGTACTTGGCGTAGTTTTTTACACTTAAGTGTTTTTTGGGGGATTCGTAAATTACCAACACCATCCAGAGTACAAATAGGTAAAGAAGGCAAAGCAGTCAGCGCCATCTGTCGTGTAAAAAATGCGATGGACGTGCGAAGACGACGGCGACAACGACGACGACGGAACTGAAATAAAATCATCTCGCTCGCCATTTCAATACGCCCTGATCTCGTACACTAATCGTATTGAACTTGGTGGCAATCGCTTCAGAACCTTCAATTCCTATAGTGAATGTATCAATAACTTTTCCTCATATATAGCGGTTCATAAGATATTTTGTTCCAAACACAGGTATAAGGAGTTGACTCGAGTAAAGAGTCTCGGCGCGCTGCGCCCTGTACAGCCGGTTACCTGTACTTGGCGCGAGACTCGACCGAGTCTCTTGATGGACACCATTAGCAACGCTTAGCTATTTTAAGATTACATTTTCTTTTAAAATTTGTATATATTATTACGTATTTATAAAAAAAAAAGTGAACTGATAAATTAAATTTATATGCCTTTAAACATTTTCAACAACGCAATATGTTTTTCGTATTAGCGACATCACAACATAATTACATTTTATATCTGTAACAATATAAACTTGAGTGCTTACAACTTCTTTAATATATCCTGTTGAACAACAAAAACTTGTGGTATCCCCCTACAAAACACTTGCGTATAACAAATTATGCCAAGTACAGAAGTGCTGTGAATTTCTCTAACAAAAGGTATTGAAATCATATTATAATGCTAAGTGCATAAGTCACTACATATCTGTTTATTATATGATCTATTATTAGACTATCATTTCAATTTGTATATTCAAAATTTCCTATAACGTCTTCGCTTTTCTTTTATATTACTACTGCTTCTTGTAGTTAATTATGATTTAATGGTTATTTAATAATTAATAAAACTTTAGGTAACTTCTTATCGAGTGCTACTTCGCGGGTCCGTGCATTCATAAGTTGATATAAATTTGCGTTCATTATGCCAGTCTTCAAACTCAAAATGAACGCCAACTTTCTATATAGAGTATATGAGCAATAACTCATACAAAATAATCACGGTGAAAGCTTAATAAACATATAGTGTTAGAACATTATTAGTACATTCAAAGTATTTAAGGGCTCACATACCACTGAAATGTTCAAAAAATTGATTTTTTTACAATTTTTATTTTTTATACTTTTAAGAATTTTTTAAACAATAAATTTTAAGAAAATTCCACTCCGTTACAAAGTTATAGCATTAAATGTGACTGGACATCGAGTTGGGATGGCTACCTGGCTAACCGCCGCGCCCCTCTCGACAGCTGCGTTTCGTATTTATTATAAGATGCTAACCGTTTGAAATACGCCAGGATATAGTTAATTAAAGTGTACAGTACGAAGCTGGAATAGCAGATTAGTCGTAAGTTTACGTTGTATGTATGTGCCTACCAGAAACTTTAAACGCGTTTTTCTCAAAACTATGTTTTTAGATAGTGTTAGCACGATAACTCAGTCAATTTTCAATATTTTTTAACTTTTTTTTTTAATCTTGATAATTATTAATTACAAATTATTAAACTCTTTTTTTTTTTAAATGCACATTAAAGTTTGAAATACTGCAATTTCATTATTTTTGAAAAAAAAATTCTCTCCGTCAGACAATTACTACTACATTATTTTATAAAATTCTTTTTTATTTTTGCAGATTGGATTATTTTTGGTGAAGTTATGATTTTGACAAGGAGGCGCCATAGTTTTCATCAGTAGTCCACTTATATCCATGAAAAATAATACATTTTTTTTTGTTATAGTTGAAAAGTTAATAAAAAATGTGAAATCAACAATTTAATTTTTTTGTCACCATATAACCTTTATAATAATTTTTCAAATTCACTCGGTTTTCAGCGCGCGCAGGGGTATGTGAACCTTTAAGTACTCAAGTACTTTTGAATTTCTGGTATGGATCCGTCAACTAGTACTTGATAACGAATCACGTAAAGTTTTATTAATTAATTAATGACCATTAAATCATAATTAAATATGAGGCGGTAGTAACATAAAAGAGTAGCGAAGCGGTTATATAAAATTTAAAAATTACAATTAAACTGATGGGCCAGTGCTAGATCATATAATAAGCAGATATGTAGTGACTTACGTACTTGGCATTAATAATATGATTTCAATATTTTTTGTTATAGGAATTCACAGCATTCCCGTACTTTGCATAGTTTTTTATACATAAGTGTTTTTTGGGGGGATCTTCGGAATTACTTGTACAACATGTTACTTTTCGAAATAAGTTTTGGTTCATTTTTTTCCGATGTCGCGCCTAATTAATTAATAAAATGAATTAAAAAGAACAATTATTAATTAAAATTGATAACGATAATTATTTCTAACAGAAAAAAATTATAGAAAGTAGAATTCATAGCTTTATACCTCGGTAATGAAATCCTTAAATCGTCGGCTGCCAATAAAACAAATACCCATGCTTTCTTTTTTCTGGACTATTAAATTTAATCCAGCTTCTTGTGCAATTTTTTTCACATCTTTCTTCAGACATGAACCTATAGGAAACATGCTATAGCATAATGCTTTTTGTGGCACTTGTGATAAGAAAAACGTTTGGTCCTTTCGAGAATCAGAAGCTTTGAGAAGTTTTACATCTATAATGAAAAATAAAATACATAGCAAAACAGACTAAAAAAAATGCAGAATTTTCTTTCAAAATACAATAGATAAACATTGAATGATAATTAATACATCAGTTGCAGATGGAATTACATTTAAAAAGTTGTATTATAAAATGAGTATGCTCTGAAATTCAATAAATTATGTTATTATCTAGTTTTGGATACGTTTTGTGCTAAGCCAGACAATTTTTTTTTTAAATTTCATCATTATGTCTCATGTTTCTTTAAGTATTATTATTGAGTATTCTTACTGATATTTGGCTGAAAATTTTCCAAATATGGTCCAAAATTGGTTCTTACATAATGTCCAGTGGCAATAGCATCAGCTTTCAGTTCATTTCGCGCAAAATTATAAAACATATCGAATTTTATGCATTTATTACATTGGATGTCTGGATTTGGTGTATAACCGGATTCATATTCCTTGACTAGTTCACTGAAAAACAATGAGTTTATGACAGATTTATAATTGAAACTGATTATTAAATTAATGGGTTGTTTAAATAAAACATTAAATATTATAAGGTTTTCAATATTTTATAATAATTTATATGCGTAAGTAATTAAAAATCTTAAAATGTAATGTAATTTAGATATTTATTAAACTCAGTTTAGGTAATCATCTATAAAGATCATTAATCTAAGTTCTTTGATATTTAACACAAAACATACCAACAATTTTGTACTTTTGGAACTTTGAAAAGACTCATTGATGGTATATTTAGTGTTAAGGTATACGTGGGATTATCCAAACCAAATGTACCACCTGAAGTTAAAATGTCCATTTCATTCTTATAGTAAAACCATGTTTATGTAATGCATTTGAGTTGAATAATTAGGTTTAATTCCTATATATACTTGGCATGAGACTAGCAAATCTTATCGTAAAACTGAAATTAATACTATGTAAGACTCTATAATGCTTGACTACTCATATTTGTTCAATTGTTTCAAAATAAAATATATTAAAAATGGAAATTATATAAGTTAGTGTTTTTCTTTAGTTGCTGAGCCTATAATTTTTGTAACTGCAGGACTGAAATAATCACTAAAAAGTAATGAAAGTAAAAGCATCTTTAAAAACCGCAAACAAACGAAACACTAATAGATTTATTGAAATCATTATTAAATACCTGAAAACAGTATTCCAATATTCTTTAACAAAGTTTACATTAAGCAGTGGAACTTTCAGCTTATCACAAACCCACTTTGCATCTTCGTAATCTTTTTCAGCAGTACAATAACCAGTTTCATCAGTAATATCCCAATTTTTCATAAAAACAGCAGTTACATTGAAACCTACAGAAAATATCATCTATTTAGGTATAATAAATATTATTAACAAACTAATTCTACCTTTTTTCGTTAATAATAACGTAGATACGGCACTATCGACGCCTCCCGAAATTCCAATAACAATATTTTTAAACATCTTCAATATTATGTTCAAAATAGGATACAAAAAAAGGTTTCGTTATTATGTATGATTAATGAAAAATGTATATGATAATTAATAATAATGCAGTTTCTTCGTATTAATTTTAGGTTAACAGATTACGATGTTGTAAATGAAAACTTTGAGAAAGAAATATTTGAGAAAAATACATTTAAAAATGTATGTTATACAGTTATACACAAAACTAGGTTTTACATCACTCTACAGATCACTCGACTCACAACTACGTAGGGATCGGCCGTAATCCATCCAGAAGGTTGACACGGTAAAACTGCAGTATACGACTCCGAACTGAAGTTGGCTGCTAGTGACTTAGGTTTTTTGAGGTAACGCCATCTGCCGGATATAATGTGAATCGCATGGAATAGTCACGCCGCCTATTAGAAAAAAAATTAACCATAACCGACAGAAATAGTACCAGTCGACCGTCGTGTCTGGGGAACATTGAAATTCCCACTGAGACTGAATCTAGGTGTACTTATGAATCCAAAAATATGTCAATTGTAAAATTTCGATCATTGATAACTTCGATTTGCCAAAAAACGAACCAGTTCTCACTGATCTCGTTGTTTTGCAACTACGACATTGCCAACGATATTTTTCCGAAAGGAATTCAGCATTGCATAGAATCAAGAGACTCGGTCGAGTCTCGCGCCAAGTACAGGCAACCGGCTGTACAGGGCGCAGCGCGCCGAGACTCTTTACTCGAGTCAACTACTTATACCTGTGTTTGGAACGAAATATCTTATGAACCGCTATATATGAGGAAAAGTTATTGATACATTCACTATAGGAATTGAAGGTTCTGAAGCGATTGCCACCAAGTTCAATACGATTAGTGTACGAGATCAGGGCGTATTGAAATGGCGAGCGAGATGATTTTATTTCAGTTCCGTCGTCGTCGTCGTCGTCATCGTCGTCGTCTTCGCACGTCCATCGCATTTTTTACACAACAGATGGCGCTGACTGCTTTGCCTTCTTTACCTATTTGTACTCTGGATGGTGTTGGTAATTTACGAATACACAACACAATCAAATACACTTTGTACGCGAAGCTACCGTTCACACCGAATTTCTAGTTGACATAAGGCTGCTTTTACAATAGTATAGAATTATTAAGGCTTTCATGTGGAGCGCGTGTGTATGCGTGTACGTATGTGTGTATGTGTGTGCTTTAACATAGTTCCTCGTACTTTAGGTGACAATTTTTAGATATATGGGATTTCCAGATGCTCCTCTCCGTAGTTTTCTGTAACTAGGTGTCGGATGTGGAAGTCCAGGGCGTCCAGGTGTTCCGCTCCGTAGTTTCTTGTATCTAGGTGTAGGGCGTGGAAGTCCAGGGTATCCAGGTGTTCCACTCCGTAGTTTCTTGTATGTAGGTGTCGGATGTGGAAGTCCAGGGTGTCCAGGTGTTCCGCTCCTTATTTTATTGTATCTAGGTGTCGGACGTGGAAGTCCAGGGTGTCCAGGTGTTCCGCTCCGTAGTTTCTTACATCTAGGTGTCAGGCGTGGAAGTTCAGGGTGTCCAGGTGTTCCGCTGCGTAGTTTCTTGTATCTAGGTATTGGGCGTGGAAGTCCAGGGTGTCCAGGTGTTCCGCTCCGTAGTTTCTTACATCTAGGTGTCAGGCGTGGAAGTTCAGGGTGTCCAGGTGTTCCGCTGCGTAGTTTCTTGTATCTAGGTATTGGGCGTGGAAGTCCAGGGTGTCCAGGTGTTCCGCTCCGTAGTTTCTTACATCTAGGTGTCAGGCGTGGAAGTTCAGGGTGTCCAGGTGTTCCGCTGCGTAGTTTCTTGTATCTAGGTATTGGGCGTGGAAGTCCAGGGTGTCCAGGTGTTCCGCTCCGTAGTTTCTTACATCTAGGTGTCAGGCGTGGAAGTTCAGGGTGTCCAGGTGTTCCGCTGCGTAGTTTCTTGTATCTAGGTATTGGGCGTGGAAGTCCAGGGTGTCCAGGTGTTCCGCTCCGTAGTTTCTTACATCTAGGTGTCAGGCGTGGAAGTTCAGGGTGTCCAGGTGTTCCGCTGCGTAGTTTCTTGTATCTAGGTATTGGGCGTGGAAGTCCAGGGTGTCCAGGTGTTCCGCTCCGTAGTTTCTTACATCTAGGTGTCAGGCGTGGAAGTTCAGGGTGTCCAGGTGTTCCGCTGCGTAGTTTCTTGTATCTAGGTATTGGGCGTGGAAGTCCAGGGTGTCCAGGTGTTCCGCTCCGTAGTTTCTTACATCTAGGTGTCAGGCGTGGAAGTTCAGGGTGTCCAGGTGTTCCGCTGCGTAGTTTCTTGTATCTAGGTATTGGGCGTGGAAGTCCAGGGTGTCCAGGTGTTCCGCTCCGTAGTTTCTTGTATCTAAG
>NW_014332861.1:20510-21829 GCF_000341935.2 Cephus cinctus
CTTATCGAGTACTACTTGGCGGGTCCGTGCCAGGAATTCCAAAGTACTTACTTTGCACGTGCTCATAGTATTCTAATGCTGTATGTTTGTTATTAAGCTTTTACCGTGTTTATTTTTGACGAGTTATTGTTAATATGCTTTCTATAGAAAATTGGTACTGGTTTTGTACCAAATTTATATCAAGAAATGCACGGACCCGCCAAGTAGTACTCGATAAGGAATCACCTAAAGTTTTATTAATTATTAAATCACCATTAAATCATAATTAAATACGGGAAGCAGTAGTAACATAAAAAAGTAGCGAAAACGTTATAGGAAATATTGAAAATATAATTAAAATGATGGGCCAGTGCTAGATCATATAATAGGAAAACATGTAGTGACTTATGTACTTGGCCTCAATAATATGATATCAATACTTTTTGTTAGAGGAATTCACAGCAATCCTGTACTTGGCGTAGTTTTTTACACGTAAGTGTTTTTTGGGGGATCATGTCCTTATCGCACACTGGACACTTGAAAGTCCGAGCCATAGTTCATAGGACTCATAAGTCCGAATCTTTGTGCAAAGGTGATTAATAGGACCTTAATAGAAGGTTTCTCACCTAGTTTGAACAAATCTACGAATCGTATCACCATTGCAATCGATCACACACAATCCAATTTAAGCAAAAGAAATAATAGCACAGTTGTGTTACACGCTTTGCGAGCTACTAACGAAAATCATGCTCCTACATGTTTTACGAAAGCAGACGATACATTGTAGCAATAAAATCTCGAAACAGTAGATCAAATTTAACGCTCAATGTACAATCACGAGCTTGCACTTATACATACTAATATTTTTAAATAATATTATTTATAAATTAAATATACACATATTTAATATAAAAATATGTAATAATAACTTCATATCAAAATATATGTTGTGACGTGATTTTTCGAATCACGGTCCCAAGGCGGCTCCGGTTACCGATACAGATAACGTTCTCGATTTCTGGTTCTCTTCGGGTCGCCACCCTGCTCAGAAGCTACGCTCTCGGGTTGATTCGTACAGTTATGTCAAGGCTCTCGTAAGATTGTGTCAGTGTTTAGTTGAGGTCGAGGTGCTCGAATCTGCCGTGGGGATATAGTCTCGACGTACCGAGTTGCCCGGCAGAGGAGAGTACCCGACGGAGACGTCTCCACGGACCGGCAGAAGCCCGGGTGAGATACCGGCGCCCCGCTGGAGATGGGCAAAGGGCTGTAGAGCGGGCGGAGGAAGTTTTGGTATGGTTAACGGCAGGAGAGGAACCTCCTGCCCGAGTTCAGGATGTGGT
>NW_014332862.1:0-964 GCF_000341935.2 Cephus cinctus
CGCTGGAGTCGCGGTTATATTGTAATTTTTCATGAAAATTTATGGATACGAATAATTTTATGCGAAAGATTTATACTAACGTTAAGGATTTAAATGTAGGGGACGAAATACATTTTCTCTGTCGAAAAAATTTCTCTGACACGTAATTGTCGCGCCGAGACGTTGGTACGAGGGACGAGGGCTTATAAGCGAGAATTTATAAAATTTATGTAAAAAGGGTAAACGCCGAGGATCTTTTTTTTTTCCGTATCAACCTCATCCTCTCTGTCTTACCTAGAGGTGTTGTAATTATTTAAAATATCGTAATTACTTATTCAAGGCAAGAAAATGACATAGGGAAATTCGCCGGGAGGTAAAGAGGGAGAGAAGCGGGGACAGATAAATACACGGAGAGAAAGAGAGAGAGTAAAAAAAGAGGCCGCCGAGGAAATTCGAGGTAATCGAGTTATCGCAGGGTGCGAAAAATATTACGTGCGATAAAGAAAAAAAAAAGAAAAAAAAAAAAAAGGACCATGGGATTTAACGAAGCGTGAGGAATCGTAAAATATAAAAATGTCATTAGGTTGCCATTGCTTTTTTTCTCTATCTTTTTGCACTGGCTCTCCTCTCTCTCTCTCTCTCTCTCTCTCATTTCCCTTTACTCTTGATTACCTGCTAATTCATGAATTCCATACGACTGGCGGGTGTCAGGGGTCCATTGAGAATTCGAAATGTGAACTTCCCTTGTCACCAGCAACGAGTGCTGCGATAAATAAGAGTTCTTTAGAAAAAGCAGAGTCCCAGCCAGTCCTGTAGGAATCTGAGCACAAGTAGCACGAGTAATGGGAGTAAAGCGAGTAAAGCCGAGGATACCCGAGAGCTCTATACCGCATAGGGTAGGATAGCGAAATATCCGAGTACACGGATGCGCGTAGGGACGAGCACGTAAATATAGAAGTGGCAGGTATATGTATAGCCGGGACTC
>NW_014332862.1:1914-7448 GCF_000341935.2 Cephus cinctus
AGGAGAATAAAAGGAGAGATATTTTACACGAAGAAACTGGTTTTGCCGGATGAGTCAGAAACTTCGCCACGACCTGTCCTCGACTCCGGTGTGCACGTGTATATTTAGCGTCTCGGGCTACGGCGTTGCAGCACGCTCAGGTAGGCAGAGACGGCATGTAATTTTGGTCCCTTGCGAAATTCCAGAATAACGAAAGAAAAAAGGCACAGAGGCATCCCGTATTCGTCTACCATCCAGATCGCGCGGAACGAAACGTCTGCCGTATGGAAAATTACAAGAGTTACGTGCGGGCGCGTGCAAGTCGCGACGAGTCGAGCGGCCATGACACATGCGCAGTAGGACTGCGCGTGAGCAAACGATCGAAAGCCAAACCAAAGCAAGGCAAAGGATACAAGATCGAAAGTATTATTAGCCATGCGCCAGGCACCGTGACACGTTCACTTTGAATTCGAGTAAATTGCGTGAATCCTGCTTGGGGATGAAGAGATAATGAGAAAAAAAACAACAGAGACGAGACGATCCAGATCACCGAAGCAATTCTCATTCGAGGATTTCGTTAGCGGAAAGGATCTCCGGCGGGCCAACCAGAAAAAAAGCAGAGACCAACAAAAAAAAAGGGGGGGATGAAAACCATCCTCGACGTTCCAGGTCCGCGATTCCTTGGAATCCGGCACCTGCCCAGGTAAGGTTCAGGTGTTCCTTTGTCGAGGGGATGAGGACGGGACCTGTCGAATAAAGGGCGGACAGTGGGAACCAAATTAGAAGTAAGAAACGGAGATTCGTATATATACCACGTATTTATCCATGCACATAAAGGTACGTCCGACAGGAAGGAACGCCTAAAAAGGATAATAGAGACTTTTGACAAAAAAAAAAAAACGGTAGTGCTCGGACTAAAAAAAAAAAAAAAAATTGGAAAAATTTCCACTCCATCAAACGATCGAGCATTCTCATGGGAAAACGTAGCTTTCCTGTCCTTCGTTTTTCAATTCTCCCGCGAATAGCTAACGCCAGGTATAGATAGGTTAGTCCTCTCTACCACCCGCCCACCCAACCTCATACTCGACCGACCTGACTGATTCGGTATACAGCGGAAACGGACGTTCCTCACTGGGATTGACGGTAAAGCGTCTGTCAATAAAGTAACCTGGAAATTCGACGGGCGCGTGACCATTAAGCCCAGTTTCCAAAACCCACTCGCAATGACTTCAATGAACCATCAACGAATCGCGCTAACCCTAATCTGCCTTAATGGGACTTTACTCGGTCCCGCTTCTTTCGTTTCGTTTGGGGCTGAAAATATCGCTGGCGGCCGTTCATTTATTTTCCTCGCTATTTCTCCCTTTTTTCCCGGGAAAATTTCAACGATTACGTTTACCCCTCACCGAGTATCGTCGACGAGTGAAATTATAATCGAACCACGTGTCTCTCGAAAATTACACGTCTTTACTGTGTTTTGACAGATTTTTATATTTTTTGCATAAAATTTGTTTTTTTCAATTTTTTTTTTCCCCTCAATCTCTATCATCACGATTTCGCAAACTATCATCTCTTTTTCAGGAATCCTTGCACACGTGAGAAGTCACTCGGACCCGCAGCCAGACAGTCGGGTACGGTAATTCAAGAAATAGTATCACGTTACCAAGAACGAGAGTTAATCGTGAGAGTGCGAGAGAGACAGAGACAGAGATTGTTTAAACCCCATCCAATGATATCCGATAGTATCGCGTATACGTAGAACATGTGGGTACTCGAAGCCACGCACGCTGTACCAATTATACCCAGGATACGCGGTACGCGCACAGAGACGGAGGAGGTTACAGGAAAATTTTGTATTTTTTTTTTAACACCAAAATAAAAAATAAAAACCCGTTACGTAACAGAAGTAAAGAGAACGCCAATGATCGAGAGCGTTTAAAGTGTTGCCAATACAAATTTTTTAATTTCCCCACATTTTTCGCCCGTCTAACTTTCTAAGCGCCCACTCCCCTCTTCGCCTCTGCAGCGAGTATCGTCATCGGTACGAGAGCCGATGTTCCAGAATGTCACTAGACAGCGTATATCCACAGTCACGTAAAGTCACTAGATCAGCCGGCCAGCGGACTCGTCGCCTTACGGCTAAACGGAGTAGAAATCACGTACCAGAAAGTAACTAGTGTCGCGTGTTTCTTCTCGCAGATATATACGGCCTTGGTACATATATATATATACATACACGCCATTCTATCTACCTGCCTACCTGTCACCTAGGCAGCCACCTTAGTTCAGTGGTACCAACTCGAATGGCCATTTTTGTAAGGCAACAGAACGGTGCCGCCTGCCCACGCACCCACGACTACGCACTCGGGCCCAACCAACAAAGCTACGCGGTAAAACGAAGAAATTTATGAAAAATTTCGCGATCGTGTGATCGTTACGCGCGAAAACCGTGAAACTCCTTAGGATCTAGGGAATTACCCGAAAAGCACGTGTGCAGCCAGTCACGCGAAGATCTGGTAACTTTATCGTTCCATGGCGAACGAACGATGCAATTACACGCGAGACACGGCGATCATTGACAATTTTCGCGTCATCTGTCATACGATTTTATACGAATATCAGTAAACTGATAAACACGAGATAACAAACGTCACTGGTACCACCATACACGTGGTCATCGACAGTATGGCTGGATGTAGAAAAAAAGTTGTTATTTTTCAATTAACAATTGGTTACGTAACACGACTGTTCATCATGCTCCTTCGAGGTGACGTGTAATTGGATCATCCCTTAAAAAAAAAAAAAAATTCCTTTGCGTGTTTAACATTTTGCCTCTCGTCCCCTTCCAGGCACCCCGGGGCACCCCCGGCTGCCCCGTAGCAAAGTTTTTCTCTTATTATTTCGTGCTTGTTTATTTCCCGTCCCCGTCCTCTCCTTCCCCTCGCCGCCTCCTTTTCGCGCTAAGCGTCTCCACGGGGGATGCGCCAAAGCCATGAGTAATCCGCGAGATGCAACGAGCCGGATGTAGTAGTCAGGGCCGTGGCGTGACGCGGCTCAGTGCGATGCAGGCGGAGTGGATTGGGGTGACGGAGGGGGGACGACGGAGGGGGGACGGGGGGAGGTGGTCCTAGGGGCTGGAGAGTCGGAGGACTTTGCCGGATGGCTAGAGGACGGTAACGAAGCTTAAGCCACCCCTAACAAATCATTCGTTTTGCTCGGCAGATTCAGGGGGTTGGGTATATATATATACCCATATAATATATACGTGTTTATATGTATATACGTACATATAAACACGTATATCCCGACGAAGGAGTGACATTAATACGTGCTCCGTCACCTAGGGATTTTATCGTGGATGGTCTAGTGACTTTTACTTTGCCAAGGGTATTTATCGCTTTTAACTATTTCCGATGATAAATAACGTCGCGATTTAAATGCCAGGGTGTAAATATCGCGTGTATTTCTATTTCCACTGCGATCCGTTAACGAGGATCGCCAGGTCGGTTGTCGCCGATTGTGGACGCGAGCTAAGAATATTATTGGACGCTGCCGAAAAGGCCGTCGGGGGACGAATCGTAGGCACGCGCTTCGAGGACACCGGGTATTAACGATCGGACTCCCATTTTAATTGACATCGAATCATCCCCTATTTGCGTAAGGGCGCTGGGAGTAAACACGTAATTTTCCTTCGCCACCCCTCCTGCTTCTTCGTTTGCGGCCTGCACCCTTATTTTTTATTTCTCACGGCTCAAATCGATACCAGGCGTATATAGGGTTTCGCTGATGGCGAATGCATTGTCGCAATCTGCTACGTTAATTTGACGCGCGGATTTTCATGAAACGACGTAGCACGACGACGAGTCGATACTCGACGCGTATACACGTAAACGCGTACGTGTATCAGGATGGGATGCACCGTTGCCGTAGTACGTTCGCCCCGCGCACGTCTGTTCACGGGATCAGGGTCCCGGGGCTTTTAATCGCCATGGGGTTTCTCAGAGTAAATAGGGGCAGGTTTAAAGCCACGTCTGTGACCGGATTTTAACCCTATTTCCTTTTGACGTCCCTCTGGGATGCGCGGATAGAGCTTCCGGGCCAGTAGACACGGCGGTATTCGATCAGACGTTCGAGTACGCGTTAACGTCAAAGACTTCGTTTAAGGATTGGGAGGTTCCAGGCGTTGAATCGTTAAACGAAAAAAAAAAAAAAAAAAAAAAAAAAAAAAAAAAAAAAAAAAAAAAAAAAAAAAAAAAAAAAAAAAAAAAAAAAAAAAAAAAAAAAAAAAAAAAAAAAAAAAAAAAAAAAAAAAAAAAAAAAAAAAAAAAAAAAAAAAAAAAAAAAAAAAAAAAAAAAAAAAAAAAAAAAAAAAAAAAAAAAAAAAAAAAAAAAAAAAAAAAAAAAAAAAAAAAAAAAAAAAAAAAAAAAAAAAAAAAAAAAAAAAAAAAAAAAAAAAAAAAAAAAAAAAAAAAAAAAAAAAAAAAAAAAAAAAAAAAAAAAAAAAAAAAAAAAAAAAAAAAAAAAAAAAAAAAAAAAAAAAAAAAAAAAAAAAAAAAAAAAAAAAAAAAAAAAAAAAAAAAAAAAAAAAAAAAAAAAAAAAAAAAAAAAAAAAAAAAAAAAAAAAAAAAAAAAAAAAAAAAAAAAAAAAAAAAAAAAAAAAAAAAAAAAAAAAAAAAAAAAAAAAAAAAAAAAAAAAAAAAAAAAAAAAAAAAAAAAAAAAAAAAAAAAAAAAAAAAAAAAAAAAAAAAAAAAAAAAAAAAAAAAAAAAAAAAAAAAAAAAAAAAAAAAAAAAAAAAAAAAAAAAAAAAAAAAAAAATCCCTAGGAAACAGACCGGTCAAGTACACTGAATATTCATCGGTTCGACCTTAAAAGGGGAACAAAGTAGCATACTCGATGCGGGGACGTATGGGACTGTCGATGACGTAAAATTTGGATTTCTTGTTTTTACAGCGTCTTTCGCGTTACTTTAAGAAAATATCATAACAAGCTCCTCCTTTGGGTAAGATTTTTTCGTAAAATATCCCCAAAGGATTTCGAGAGCGGCGATTTTAATTAAACGAAAACAGATAAGATCCACGTGTAAAGTCGTCGGGTCGACCCGGAGCATTGCCGCGTTTATTCTCACGAGTGAAATTCCCTAGTTGAATTGGAGTCAAGACCTGGGGGAAAAAAAAAAAGAAACACCGTAACGACGTCAAGTAAGCCATAGAAGTGAACGGGAAGTGGTAGGAGCGCTCGAAAGAGTCAAAGGCCAACTGGAAGAAGTTAATCCGAGAAATGTCCCTAGTTGCACGATTCAATCGCAGGCAGTATGACGCGTGTATAAACGAAGGGGTGACCAATCCCATATGGAATATAACGCATATCCATTCAATAGGGATTTTCAGGTGAGAAACTACGGGAAGCCAAATTTTTTCCCTATGAAAAGTTAAATCCCCATGATAATGCCGTACTTTGTCCGATACTCAATGGACAGTGTCGAATTGTGTACAAAGACAGGGTGGAGGGGGAGGGGGGCAGGGTTTGACGCGCTAGTTGTGTGCATCCACCTATA
>NW_014332862.1:7887-8041 GCF_000341935.2 Cephus cinctus
GGGGGGGTAGAGGGTTGAAATTTCGGACGCCAGAGTAGGGGTCGAAGGGATGAAATGGTAAGCGAAGGTAACGCGAAATCCCTAGGTAATCCGCTTATATGGGACAGTGATGGGGTGGTTTTTGGTGGGAGTAGAGATTGCATGGGGGTGGATA
>NW_014332862.1:8288-9077 GCF_000341935.2 Cephus cinctus
GGGGGGGGAATTGGTATACCCTTACATTTTGAATTACCGAAATTCATGGGGGGTGCGAAGGGTGGCCAACCAGCACTCGATTGTTTCTGGGTCGTCTGGGGATATTTTAAATTAAACCCCCCTTTACTCGCAATCAAATCCTTTAACTACCCCCCTCCCCCCACCCACCGTGATACCGCACGCGGTTGGCACGGCACGGCCATCTAGGGAATTTTCAGGAATCACCCGCGGTGCTCGCGGCTTTACCAGATTTCCCATGAAAGCCTTTAGCTTTTTAGATGGGATATTCTCGGCCTCCGCGTCTCCTCGTTTTAATACGTACCGACTCTATACGTATACTTATTACGTACGTACTATACGGACACGTACGGGTATAGCCAGCCGGGATTACTCTATGGGATCTTCGCGGCTAATCCCACGGACACTGGCGACGTTCTATATTAAATATCCGCGAATACTTCTGACTCCTGGGACTTGCACTGATATGGCTTGCCCTTCTTCCCGTTATTCCCTAGGAGGTCGAAGAAGCGTGAAGTTGAGAAAAATTTACCTAGGAAAACTCTCGAGCTAGCGGATATCGCGATCGCTATACAATGGGATTCTCCTCGAGAGTGCGGTAACTTTTTTTTTCCCCCAGACAACTAGATACCTATATGCAAATTCTCTGGTATCGTTCATTAATCTCTCGGCGTATCGTAAACTCCAATCATTAATTCCACAATTCCCACAACTCATTCCCCGCGGCACCGGAAGGACCGACCCTCCCCCCCCCCCCCCCCACCCCCCCCC
>NW_014332862.1:9147-18129 GCF_000341935.2 Cephus cinctus
CCCTCCCCCCCCCACCACCACCACCTCACCCCAAATAAAAATCATTAATCATAATTTACATACATCCGTAATCCAAAACGTCATTTTGAAACGCGCACCACCAAAAGCCAACGTGCATTTGTATGCATGTATTACGCGTAGCATATAGACATAATATTTAAAAAATTACTAGACCTTGGAAAAAGTCACTATATCGCATTTACGTTACAGTCGTTCCTGAATGCCATACGCACGCCCATACGCATTACGCGAGAATTTATCCCGGTCGGGATATCATCATCAGCCATTTGGCATTCTAGAGGCTGATGATTGCGCGAGAATGGATTCCGACCTTGGATAATGAGCATCAGTGTTCCGCCATGCAGGATAGTCATGCGAAATCGCTGGAAATTATTGCCTCATTGAATATCGATTCTCGTACTAAATGCATAGGTATAAGTTTTTTTTTTTTTTTTTCAAAATATTTTATCGACTGTAAAATAAAACAAATTCGCCGATGAAGGTAAAAACGAATCACAAATTGTAAATTGGCACACAGTGGGTATAAATTATGAAAATTATTATTGAAAGAAATTTTTTTTTGGCATGCGATAAAAAAAAAAAATTTGATCATACAGAGTTCCTTGATAGCGCGTACCTGGAGGTCCAATGTTACCAAAACGGTGAATACACGTACGAAACAGGGAAATTGAACTGCTGTCGCTGATTGGAAATAGTGATATTTGAACAGTGAAGTCGATGTCTCTGTCGAGCTCAGAAACTGCATTGTATACCCGTCATAATGTTCGATTTAGAATAACAATATTCACGTGGAAAATACACGGATACCGGGTATACGTGCGCGAAAGTTATATCAAGTATCGTCATGCGAATTGAAGGTAAAACAGCCGAAAATACACTGTAGCCTCTCCAATCGCTTGAAGCACGTTGGTTAACCGCCGATGCAGAAATTCCCTAGCAGGTCATGCAATTGTGTGCAGGAAACTCGAGTAGACTTGACTCGACTCACGTACCAACATTACGGGATCAATTGTTCGTATCCACTATGGGCCACGAGTCCGCCCGATTATTGTTGGCCAGCCTGAGCTAATTATTATCCAACGTGTTACCCAGCCGGAGATAATTGGCCAATTGGCCAGCTGATCTGCCCGTTTCCAGGAAATCGTGACGTGAATTTTGAGAACGTAAAACGAACTTTTGTGAAAAAATTTTTTTTTCAATTTTACCGATTCCACAAAAAAAAAATTAAAAACTGCTTGGATCACGGACAATGAAAAATCGCTCTTACCGTCTCGCGCCTCAGGTACGTCGCGGCGCTGTTTCTTCGGTTCGCGAAAATGGATGCAATTTTTCTCGAATGAAAAATTAAATGAAACGTCGATGCTCCCGCCGAGAGAGCGAAGCAATTAAGAATCTTTTTATTTGACTCTCCTCTTAAAGCGCCAGTCTCGTCCGGCAACCCGAGAGGAATGATTAATTGTCGTCGCGGCTGAGCGTAGCGCGAAATTCCGTGAAGAATCGCGAAGTAACGTCATAAAGGCCGTCTTTCCGCGTTCCGCAGATATAATCCATAGAAACCGACCTTGCTCGGCCGATTCTGCGATGCGACGGCAAACGCCGCCTTTCTAAGGCCAATTGCGAAAACGCATCGTCGCATTGAAATTCTCGCGAATAAAAATCGCACATTTCGCCCTCGTACGTTATGTACACCTTGAACAAAAAATTGGCAAATTTTTAAAATGTCCAAAGTTTTTGGAAAAATTTTTTTTTATTTTTTTTTTAAATTCCAAACAGTCCATTTTTCTACAACTTTTCAAAACGTGGCATTATGCTTAAGCCTTGTCGGGATAACGAAGCCTACGAGATTTTCCATATGATAATCATGCGGACTATCTAGGTATACATATATATATATATATATATATATATATATATATATATATACGAAGCTAAGGGTTGGCGAAAATTAGCAGGTCGAGCACGCATCGCGCGATATTGCGCCATAAAGTCGCACGTAAAGTCTATACGGGAGTCACGACATGGGAGCGACGTCGGCGTCCTCGAAGATCGAGAAATTCTCCCAGCGAGCAGCGTCGCGGTATTTTGCCGGCGGAGTCCGCCCTTTAAAGGCGCTACAGTTAATCCCAAGAACGCGAAAATCGCGTAGACTCCCGGAGACTCCGCGTATTTTCTCTCTCGTGAAATGAACCAGCCCGACCGAAGCCAGAAGGCTTAGAGGTCGAGACCAGAGTAGGTTGGGAGCTGCGCGCGATGGTATTGAGACGACGCTTGACTCGGGGAATGCGGTTGTGGCGCTGGGCGTCGCGACGTCCCCGAAATCACGATAGACCCGAGACTAGACCTTCAGACCGAGGATTCCGAAAGGATTTTCCGGATATTTCGCGTCACGCGATCTTTCCGGATTTTACTTGGCGTCTAGTGAGAAAAAGAACGAGTCGGTTACGTACCAAATCCAAATATTGTATATATATATATATATATATACACCCACACAAGAGTAATAAATGTCGGGGAAAAGTCGAAGAAAGAAAATTCCCTAGTGAAAAGGATATACGGGCCCCTTATCCTACACGGTAATCCTTAGCGATTCGGAAAGGTCCCAGAAGTCCCGTATTAAGTTAACCGAGGTTCCTCGGTCTTTTATCGCACGGCAGGATATCATTTGACCTTTTTAGATCTCGCGAGATATATATATATATATACACATGGTACAGTCGGTTCACTCGAGAGATCAGGATTAGGTCAAGTGACAAACGGACTTAGATGGGGTAATAAGAAATAAGGAAGAAAGGCAGAGAAAGCGATGGGGGAGACTAGATAAGAGGACTTGAGGAATAAAAACTAGAATTCGCAAAAATTCCCTAGGACGCCTCGGACCGAACGAGGAATAGAAGATACGACAGGACAGGAGAGACAAGAGTGGTAAAATGGAATATAGAAAACTTATCCAGTAATACCAACCTCGATCGCCCAGGTAACCAAATAGATCCCATATTAACTTAACCGGGGTATTCCGAGTCCTTTATCGTCCCGCAAGGATATCTCTGGGAATATCCAGAATATCCAGTTGAAACCGGTTAACGGTAGGATCGGGGAAAACGCCCTGGCGCGAGTCTCTCTCCGGCAAGGAGCTTCGACCGAGTAATAATAAGAGAAATTACTAGGGAGGGGACAATCGTTTGCGGAAAGACCATTTGGTTCTAGTTAAATTTTAACGTCTAGTTATTTTCATCGTGAGGAATTATAGGGGAAAATACCACGTGACCTGTCCCCGCTCTAACGAATACGAGAATCCTCTAGTCTCTGACGAGGGCACTGTTCTACCATCGAGACCATTTCGAGTGACGCGCTACCCTATATACACGTACGTGAATATATAGATATACACAAGGACACGTGGAGTCCACGAAGATACAAAGCGGCGCCGATGCGCCGCTCGGATGACCTCAAAATACTCGCTGGACAAATTAATTGGATGACGTTACAATTTCGTTAATAGTTTCTTTGTTCCAAGGTACTCGATGCACTTTTTTTTCTTTTTCTTCCTTTCATCGTCTCCGTTTACAGAGAATCGATCTTCCCGGGTATTTTCATTGATCCTAATCGTGAGACTGTTTTATTATTTTTTTTTTTTACAATAAAAAAATAATACCCCCACAAAGCAGATCTTCGATTTCTTTTTTCTTCTCGCAAACTCCACGATTCTCACTTTTCGATTTTCCTCCGTCCCGCCTCCTACTTCTTTTATTCCCTCGTCCTGCCTTATCGCCACTCGCTGGATGTCGCCCGGCGCGAACGTCAACGTCGTCGCGCGACTATTCGTCTTCGGGGCCGGTTTTCGCGGCGGCGATTTATCAAAAAGATTAAACTGTCGCGGCCGTTGCCCCGATAATTACCCGGCTAAGAGAATTCTCTTAAGGCCCTCGGACACGCCGGAGACAGCTCGTCTTATTTCACTGTTGCGTCATCGACTTCCTATCGGAATCAAAATATATAGGGAATTTTGAGGATCTTTTGTCAGTGACTTATACGGGGATAGGGATTTTTTTTTTTTTGAAAAAAAAATTAAAAAAAATAAATTATGCCATTAAGAAAAATTACGCGACTCATGACAGACACTGATCACTTATTTTTCAAATTCAAAAATTTTTCTCCCTCGTCCAGTTTCAAAATTCCACTAGGTCTAATCTCCCTGGACGAAAACAAGCGAAACACGTTCGAGGAAGGAGAAGAGCTCCGGTCTAAATCAAGGGGACAAACATCGTAGCCACGTTTACACTGGGCAACTACAAAGAGGCAAACTCGAAAGAGAGGCGGAGTAGCCAGGAGAACAAGAGATTCCAGCCAGGAGCCGACGGCCGTAGCGACGCCTCGAGAAACTAAGGACAATGCTATCCCTGCTATCTGGTAGAACGCGCGACGACGAATCAGCCGAAAATCGGTGAAAACAGGTAAAGGCGAAAATGGGTGAAAACGCGCGAACACGAAATACAGAAGTTTAATTTCGATTTTCAAAAATGTATTTAAAAAATATATATATATTTTTCTCATAAATTTTCGCGCACTCGTGTGTGCCCAACACGTGTGGCTCATACGTCTCGAGAGCCCAAGGCACCGGCACACTCGAAATTGCCAATGATGGCCCTTTAAATAATGAGTGGTGTCGTTAACGTTAATGACAGTCGGTTCCAGCATATTTGCCAGTCGCGCGAAACGAGGCTGTCCGGGGATAGGTGGGACAGCAGCCGGGCGAAGTGCGCAGAGCCCGAAAGGGTTGTATCGCGAGAGACGGCGGCGGGGCCGGGACAATAATGGTGGTGAGGCAAGGGCGAGAGCGAAAGAGACATAGAGCGGCGAACAAGGGATGAAAGAGCGTATAGGGGAGGATGAAGCGTGCAAATGGTTCGACTATTGCAATGGGGCTTGGAAGGGAGGAATAGGCCAGATACACGTATAAGGGCTGCCAAGGGCTAAAGGCGCATTTCGCTTGAGCGACCGGCCACGTCCGTGCCGTTAAATATTAACGCCTTTTCCAAGACACGTCGTATTACAGTGCTCTACTATACAGTGCACTATATATATATATCCTGTGTATGTACATGTATCCCTATATGTCTTACACGCATGTATATCGCGTACAAGAACCTCATAGAAATACGGCTTTAATGTCGACGTCGTCGCGCGTCGTAGTCGTCGACCTGGTAATACGAGACTTTATGCAGTTTCATGAGGATGCATCGGCTTACTAATTCTTGCAGTTGGGGGCGTCGGGGCACGTTACGTCAAGGTATAAAAATTACGTAAAGCACGTTGCCCACCTTTGTGATGCTAATTAACGCAGCGAGGTTGTAGAAAAAAAAAAAAAATTTAATAAAAATTTGATATTTTTTTTTTTTTTGTATTATTTCAAAGTATTATTTCCGTGGACGATCGTCCTAGGGACTTTTTTTTTTTTTTCATTGTTCGCCTACCGTCACGATAAAACTTGGTAAATATTTTTTTTTCAGGCAAGTTATTTCGTGGCTATCAATTTTTCTTTTCCCCTCTTTATTTACTTTTTTTCGATTAGGATCTAATGGTCGCCGTCACCCCCGTCTGTGTTTGTTCTCATGACTGCGACACGTCGCCAGGATCTTTGCCCGGCTCATTATGCAACGTTACTCCTGACGCCCGAGTGGACATTGATTTGTGCGTCGGCGTCAAGCGCGTCTTCGAGGCCTTGACGTTATCTTGGTCGCCTTCTTTTATTTTCTACTTTTCTTATGTTTCTCTTTTACGTTCCATTTTTTGTTTCCACTGTACCGAACGTCCTTCTCGAATTCCGATAAGAGACTAAAGAGCAGACGATTATCTCTCTCGTTCCTTGTATTGTTGTTTTCGTTTCATAGTCCAGCACTATTTTGTCTATCGCGAGATGCCTTATCGAGGGGAACTCGTTGGAAGATCGACAAAGAGCCGAAACGAAGTGTCAGATTATCCGAAGCACGTGTATCGTCTGACAGTAAAAATTTTTGGGACGATTTTTTGGGTTTGAGGCAAAATTAATATTAAGAATTGGTACGGTGAGGCGATAAAATTTTTTTTCATCAACATTCTTTTTCCTCGTCTTTTCGATAAATAATTATTACGTCACTCGAAAGATCATCGTGTGTCACGAATGAAGTTCCAGGAACGCCACGCAGAGCCCGTGGGTAAATGTCCAAGAGCGTGGACCGTGCTGCCAACGTCGGTGGAGTAAAACAAAAAGCAGCAAATAAAATAAAATAAAATAAAAAAAGGTCGAAACGGAAAGAAAATAAAAGCAGTTATACCGGTTTTGTCGCAGCTCCCACATGGATGTACATACGTGAGAGTGCGTGAACGAGCAATTCTACATGTTGGCAGCAATGCTCTCGGACACTTTTATGGCAGTCAACCTGGCCCATATGGAAACGTGCTTTAATCTTTGATCGTAAAGCACGACAGTCCCAGCAGCGCGCCTAGGGAATATTATAATTTTTTTTTTTTTTCGAACAACCAAACAGAAATGTTTCATGCATGAGAGAAATTCAAAGAGAAAAAAAAACCAGCGTATTAATCGTTTACCGTGGATCCCACGTGCGATCCAATTAACGCACGGACGAGATGCTGCTTCAGAGATTGATAAGACATTGATCAATCGCAGTCCTTTACTTTCTTGCCAAAAATAACTATGTTCAGTATAGGGAATTTTTTTAACACGAAAATTCAAAATTAACTCTGTTAAGTTTTACCGCTTTTTTTTTTTTTTTTTTTAACAAAGGACCCACTCACGTGCACTACGCTCTGAACGTACTAATTTCCACGAATTTCGCCCCGCCCTTTATTCATACGCACATGCATACCCGTGGCACATGGTGCATATGCCTACGCGTATGTTGGTACGAGTGCACATACTATGAGCATACGAAAACGAAAATTGTCAGTGAAAGCCGTCGAGGAGTGTTCGAGATTTCAAAAAGTCCAAGATAAATATTAAGCGTACGAGCAGTGCAATTCCCGAGTCCCGGAAATCGCATTTAGTTGCGAGGGACGACGTTTGGCAGCGTAAAAGTTTCAGTCGCGGTTATCGCGAGCGAAACTGGCAATTTCACGGAAAAACATCGTACGGCCAGAGTAAAATGCATTTTCCCAAGGCGCAAGTAATAAGGATAAAATTTTCGCAGTACAAAGGAAAACCGAAGGAATCTAGATTTGTATCTTCCTCGCGAAACCACCATATCTTTTTCCAGCAGGGAAAACAGGGACAAAGGGAATACTCGTAACGAAGTAATACATTTGTGTACCTTAACGATATACGCAAAAAAGTTCTATTTATTATTTTTTTTTTCCAAAAATTTCTCATACGAAAACTTCAATTCATCTATAAACACCTCATAAGCAAACGAACATTGCAACTGCAGACAGCAGCTAATCCGTATTTGATACACGATCAGCTGGGTATATATTATCGCACGTTGTACATGCGTGACCGTGTGAAGTAACGGTAGAATTGGCAAAAGACTAAAGTCCCTAGTATATACCCTATCGTCATACACGGGTTTTACACACACGAAGCCAAATTACGCGGATACGTGGAAGTAACGAGCCACTTATACAGTAACTTTATCCACGTAAGCGTCTTAACGTATATCCACGTAAGAGTTGTTCGAAGTCTTGATTTAGTTTTCCTTTCCCTTCGTACTTCCCAAGACCATACAGATCTAGTTACAAGCAAGATGGCCACGAGGATTGTTTAGCGACTCGGTTTGCCGATAGCCTTTGTTTTCCCGTTGAAATTCCAGGTAGCTCACTTTATCGTAAGACCACATACATAGTTATACGCACGAAAGGAGGTATTAACGTCGGCTATACCCGACTCGCCGTAACTCCCTAGCGAACGTTCCAGTTTACGCGTATCATGGATACATCATAGCGTCGAGAATGCACGGCTATCTGTATTCCCGGTAGAGATTTCATATCTCGCTTAGTTTATGTCACATACAATTTTTTTTTTTTTTTTTTTACAAGGCCTTCGAAGACACTCGCCCATTCGCGTGACACTCGTGCAGATATCGCACGTCGCACTTAATACACTAGATACGTATACAGGAAAGGTTCACTCACCCTGGCGATCCTAGTGACTTTTTTTCCACCGCAATCATTATTATCCATTTGCTGGCAACACACCATCCCGCCTTTATTCTCCATAGTATCGCTCGTCACTGCGGGATGATGCAGGTGTTAGCAATACAACCAACTGTATAACGTTAACCGTATATTTTCTTATAAAAGATAAAAACACCACAAATCACGACAAAATATCACTAGAAAGTAACACTAGGCTGGCGACGAGGCCCGGTATATTGTCAGGGCGGATGCACAGTGTTCCTTGAGGATCATCGCATCATCGCGTACGGCGACGATCTTGATTTCCCCGGGCACGACGTAGCTGGCATAATAATGACAACAGTATCCGTAACCTTATAGAGGTTATGATCGGCGCACATGTGTTTCGTCGAATAATTAATTAACGTTATCGATAATTAAATATCACAAGCACACACATGGCACTCGCGCATCATTCGATTTCATTAAATACATACGCATATATATACATGAATAAATATAACATATCCCTCGCATACGAATGACGTAGACTGTATCTCACGTATTTCGCTGGATAAAATAAAACGTGAATGCGAACCCACGCACGTATCTGTTACGACTGTCCGCACGGCGCGGCGGCTCGATGGCAACTGACTGTGCCGTCTGTCCAAGGTCTCTCCGTGAGACGCCACGGTGGCGCCTCTGTCGCGGGTTCCTAGTACCACTCTATCATCTGTCTCTTTCTCTCTCATACAGTGCTATACGTGGTATACAGGGATAAATGCTTTCCAGCAGTCCGTAAGATTTCCCCCACTATCTGCATCCTATTGCATCTGATACCACCCCCCCCCCCCC
>NW_014332862.1:18178-30273 GCF_000341935.2 Cephus cinctus
CCCCGCGGTCATTTATCCCCTCCAATAGCGTATGGACCTATCGGTATCCAGTACAGACTCCCACCACTCGAGAGTCTCCGTACACTCGTAGTACCAAGTGAACCCTACGGTTCCCTAGAAAGGTTCGACGTATTCAGTTGCCGTTGTGCCGTAGGGCTGAGTATATCGTGGCTCATTTCTTATTCTTCTTTCTTCCCTCTCCTTCTTAGGGACACAGCAAGATATATCCCCCCCTTTTACATTTTCACCACGATCTCTCATTCACGTCCTGCGAGATCCACTCGCCTGCGATTTACGTATTGCTCTTCTTTTTGTCGCGACTTCTTTCTCCTTCGACGTAGTGTAAAATCGTTTTATCGACTCTTCGTTTTTACGTTGTATCGTGTATGTGCCTTTTTTTTATTTACACGACGCCAATCTAATCGTAACGTATTTATTGAAATTAATTGACAATCCGAGAAGGTTGCGCCTAATTGACACGCGTTACAGGGGGGGGGGAGGCTTTCGAGATAATTTACGCAGGAGACTCGCATCGAAATTGGCACTTATCAGTGCATAAACTGAGGATTACAGTGCAACTGCACGCGGTAGTCGTAAATAAATGTCAAAAAAATTGATATACTTTTTTTTTTTTTTTTTTTTAGTATATGCTCCACTATCAGACTTATGTATACATTCAGATATTATTAATTCGTGCTGTAAGGGATGGTGGGGGGCGCGAGGATGACAGAAGACAGTAAAAAATAATATCAACATTGGTAGTGCAGTGTACTCGATGTGAGGAGTGCATCGTGTATATATATATATATATATTAACTTGCAGTCAACTACACATCCTTTGATCCCCTAACTATTTATTATTATTTCTACACTTCTCCCTTTTATCAAGCCGCTCTTTGTTTTCCTTGATAAAGGTTCGTTCAATTTCAAGGCTACCATCCAATTTTACCACACTTTTGCCGAGGGTTAAATGACCACTGAACCTATACATACATACGTATATACGTAAACTGCCAACATTTTGACAACCATCGCCAGTCCTACCAACCCCTCTTTCCAACCGAGCTATTCACCTTTAGACGAAAGTTTACGAAATTACTTTTAACCTCGACTAAACTAACTTTTAGCCACCCTTCCTTGTAGTACACGTGCAGAACTGCTTCGAAAGGATCCCCCCCCTCCTACCCCGCTGTCTACTACCCCTGGACCATTCGAATCTCACGGGACGAATGTTTCGCCTAATTTATGAAAGTTCCACTTAGCGGCGCCGAAAAAGGGACCTCGAGAGTCCCGGAATGGCGCGCCATAATACGAATACTTGCCGGGTTGGTAATACTGCGTGAATACTTTGGCACGTCATTAGTATTCCCGTCGAGGAGAGCGAAGGGAATGGCGGTAAGGGCCGAGGGGGGTATGTGGGATGAACCGGAAAGCCGAAGGATCCTTTTTACAAGGAGGAATCCTCTTCCTGATTTTCTCCTTATTCCAAGGAGCAATTAAAAATTTTTCACTTTTACCGAGGATCAAACCGAAGGAACGACTGGCGTCCCTAGGGACTTTTTTTGTTTTGCTTTACAGCGGTACAGCTCGTCGTCGGTGACCACTGAAAATTTCCTAGGTACTTCATTTGCCGCTGAAGTCCCGTCTGTGTTTACGTAGTGACGGCTCTGTGTGCATACAGCTTGGTGGCAGTTCGCTGTATCAGGGCCTAGACCCGCTAGGGATATTATAGGACGGGAAAAGTTACTAGGAAGACTCAGGCGAAGTTTAGCTATGAAAATTCTTTTTTTTTTATAACGTTACTTATTCTTACTATGAATTATTGTTAAGCTCGAACTTTCTGTTCGACAATTATCCAAAAGGTACTTGGAATCTAGGTGGCTCCACCTACCTACAAAGTTTCACAAAGCTCCGGTCTCGATTTAGTGTGGATTTACGTGGGACCAATGTCGCCGGCTAATTCCGATAGATCCTCCGAGAGAAAGAGGGTAGATGGCGGGAGAGCGGGAGGCAGGGAAAAAGATAGGATCGTCCGGTTGGTTCAACGTCCATCTATCCAAGGACATGGTTTAATCTCGTCTTCTAGAGTGATCTCGAGTTTTTATGCGCTACCCGATCCCCGGTTAATTAAGCCACGTGCTCATTATGGAGTTGAATTTGGCAAGGGTTGGATTATTAACTCTTTGCAAAATCCCGTGGTGCTCGGTGATAGGATGAAAAAGTTTGCGACAAAATTTTTACACCACACAAATATAACTGTCGTATCTCATATTTGAGGGAAAAAATTCGTATATGAAAATTTTCTAAATTAACACCCCGCCCCCCCACACATTTTATGCACATACGCGGGATGGATTCGGAATATTTCTCGGGTGGTAAATTTTTGGGGAAAATCAAAAATATTTTTTTTTGTCCAGTGTCTCTTTACTATATCTGACGGTATCTACTTTTGTAAATACGTTGTATGTCGGGAATATCTATAGAAATGTATGGAGACGGACGCGTATTTACGTATCAGGCAGAAAAATAAAACCAGCTAGAAACCCCTTTATAAAGACTATTTCATGTGCGCTCTTGTTTCGTGTATATATGTATTTATGCTAGAGGTTGGAACAGGTATATTGTACTATGCTATGCTATGCTATGCTATGCTGATGCTGGTGCTATGCTATATTATACTATACCATATGTATAGACAGTGGTAGTGGTTGGGACTAGGTCCGCCAGAGTCTAGAACACCGATAGAGGATCAAAGGCTTTGGTTATCGGCTCTTTTTCTTTATGGGAACCGGCGGACATTATCGCTGATTGCTTCGGTATCGCGACGAGACGGGACGAGCGACGTCGGATTTCTCAATGGTCGACGCGCCCTGTATACATCTCTTTTATATATCCAAAGCGGAGATGAAACTTTTTCTCTTCTTTCTTTTTTTTTTAACTCCTCCCCTTTTACATTCCCACTCTAAATCCTCGTGCTGCTGGCAAGCCCTCAAATTTTAACAGTCAAATCCTTTACGGACGTTTGGATGTCATTCGTACGGAAACTCGCGACACGGTGTACAATGGTTTAAGTTGGCGGAAGGCAAATTCAATGAATTAGTTAAATTAAGCTATTGATTAACGTGTTAATTAATTTAACGTTTATACATTGTGCAGATGAGAATTTGGTGAGGAATTTTTTTTATTTTTTTTTTTATTTTTGAAATGTCAAAAATTTTTTCGTTCCTTTCATTTCTTCCCTCCGTGTATTCACTTTAATTGTATTTTCAATACTTAAAAAAATTTTTTCTCAAGCCTTTGACGACAAAGTAATTTGAAATATATATGCGTATCTGTTGAACTATTAAAAATTGACGGGGTAAATCCCATGATCCCGAACGGCAGTGCCCGGAATTCGTGACGAATAACGAATTCCTCCCACTTGAATCCCTATAAAAAAAAAATGTACTGCCAAATAAAAAAAATCTCCGGCCGCAAAAGGAGCGCAGGACGAGCTAATGTATTTTTTTGGGGGAAAAAAAAATGTATTTAGGCTATTTGCAGTTTGTGAAAATCTGAATGAAAAAAAAAAAGAGGAGAAAACGATGCAAAAATTACTATTCCGGTCTACTACGTATGCGTCCGGCACGCGCCATGGGAATTTTCGCGGTTTTGGACCCAGTTTTTTTTTTTCCAACTAACGAGGTCGAGTTTTAAGGATTCCATATGCGCGCCCACTATTAGGGAATATAGGAATTAATAGGAATATACATACGAAAGAAAACCACATTTTCCCTTACTACTTTACGAATCAATAATCGATCGTCTGATAAAGCTAGTAAAAAAAATACGAATTAATTCCCTAGACGGACCAAGATACCAAGAATTAGCCGTAACTCAAAAAGTCACTAAATTCCAAGTAATAAATACAACTCGTATACGTGCAGGGAAAAAGAAATTTTAAAAAAATTTGAAAATATACTTCAATGCAAAATACAATATTTTCAGTATAGCACTTTACACCCTCTAACCATCCTTCTCTCTTAGTTCCAACCCCTTTCCCCATATAACTATTCGCCCCACATCCAGGAAAGTCTCTACGGTCAGTTCACTGAACATTTTTCCCGATGCACCGGGATGCATTTTATTTGCAGCACCGTGTTTGTATTTATTGGTTCAGGGGATAGGGGAGAGAGGGGCGGAGAGGGGAGGGGACGGTTGCAATCTTGCTAGCCAGCGAGAGCAACACGACCAAGGATATTCGAGAGGAAGTGAATAAACTGAGGGCGAGAAGAAAATTTTGGAAAAAGAGCATAACGAAAAAAAATATATATATAGAATAAAGAGGAAACCCGGGCAGCCAAGAGAAGAAGGAAAGTGCAAGAGAATGAAAAAAAAAAAAAAATAACGAACCGCGTGACGTTCGTTTACGTTAAAGACGTAATAAATGAAGCGAACAGAAAATGGTGCGTAACGAAATAACCTGAGGTTCTTCTATGAATGGATGAGATTTTAGTGAGGGTTCGCCTTGAGGAAAAATCACGAAATACCTATAGCTCGAATATACAGTCCCAGTACAACCACCACCCGTCGGCAGTCACTCCCTTATATTTCAAATAGACTGTTTACCCCTGGATACGTAACGAATCGTCTTTGTGTATTTCGTTACTTTTTTTATTATTTATTTTACTCTGCTTCTTATTTACTCTCTCACTCTCTTTCTTAATCACTGTCCGACATTCGAGCTGATTTACCTTCCTAGAAATATTTGTCTGGTTAACGTGAGGCTCATTCCACCCTTAAACAAACCTCATGATTAAATAATCAGTACCCACGCGGTATGCCATCATTTTGATTGAATGATTACGATAAGAATATCGTGCACAGGTATACGTGTATAGTATACAGGTATACCTGTATAGTTCTATTTGCGTGCCGGATGGTTGGGTAAGCCAGTTATGGATTTTGAAAAAATTTAACGAATTTCTTTAAATTTAATTTTTTTTTAAATCCGTATAAAAATTTTTACATGGATAAGATAAAAGTGGGATAGAAAAAATAATAATTTGGTTAGGAACAACAGATTTTACTGTCGGCATATGTCAATTGAGAATAATTACTCAACTGGGCGAAGAACGAGCTATGAAATATTATTTCTTTAAATCAAGAGAAATCTGCTTCCGTATTCTTTTATTTTTTTTCACGAGAGAGAGAGAACGCGAAAAAATCTTTTTGTACAGTCCCGACGGATAGGAAATGTTTACTTCTACGGGTAACTAACGTATACTGCGTTTATCGGCGGTTGAAAGAAGTTAGACTTTAGTAAATAGCAGCTAAGCTTTATATATATATATAGTAGCTACATGGTTATAATTGACAGAGCGGAGTGGGTGTACAGGGGCGGCTCGCTAAGGGACGCGGAGGGTGAAGAGAGGAATTGGCCTCCGGAAAAATGGGCAGGTGCTGCCGAGAAAATGGATAATGGCTTGGACGCGTGGTTAGGTTAAAAGACCATGGAGTAGTCCGGTGCCACCCTATGACACCCCATGGAACCCTATGGCACTTTATGGAACGCTATAACATCCCGTGTCAACCCTTAGCGTTGGTGGTATAGGCTGGCTATACGTGTATACATATATAGTCACCTCGTGGTTACTGTCTACTCGCCCTACCGTGTGCCTCGTGCACTCTGAATTCTTGACAACCAGTAATTTTCGAAAATTCACCCGTGGGCCATAACGTCGGGCCTTTTGATGACTAGCAGGATTTCTGATGATTTTCTCATTGGTCTAGACTGCAGCTTTACAAGAAAATACGGTAGTCGTTAATAAACAATTTGTGTCTACCACGTGGTAAGTTGATTAGAAAAATATTTTGAAAATAACAAAATCCTTTATCGAAGCAAGTTCGGTATTTATTCAAGTTCAAAATTGTTTTTTTAAAATTTCAATTTTTATTATTTAGATAATTCAAAAAGGTGTCACAAAAATACCTTACAAAAATTATTCCATTTTCAATACAATACAGGTATCTATGACTGTACTCATTGAATAAAAGTGTCCCTCGAGACGAAGGAAGATCGGATTTCGCCAAAAGTCAAAATTTCGTAGATCGCCCGAAAAAAAAAAAATATTTTTACGACCATCCCCAAATCCCGAAACCATCGGACACTTCGACTTTTGACTTTCGTCACCTGTGTTTTCCTTCCTTTTCTCCGACCGAAACAAACCCCGATTTTTACCTGTTTATTCCCTTTTTCTTCCGTCCCTCGCACTGCTGTAACAACGAGCACTGTTTCCTGTTAAAATTTGATTTTTGCCCGAGGGACAAAGGCGGGGTAGCCGGATCCGCAAATATTTTTCTTAGATTTCCCTAGTTGAATTTCAAGCCTTACCCAGCTTCCTATACTTACCCTATTATCCTTTCTACATACGTACCAACATAGCGGCTACCTAGGTAACTACCTGATCCCATAGGAATACCTGGGAAGCTTTTCAATGGTGTACTATCCCGTGCTCGCACGTGGAGCCAGGTATACATATACATATATATACACATACAGATAAGACTGTACAAGATAAGTAAGAACCTCGAGAAACCCTGTGGTAAACCGACAGGAGAGATAAACGCTTTTCACTTTGTGAGATTATTTATATCGGACTGTACCAGCAGCATTTATATACGCGCACACGCGAGTGACGTCATTGGTATACGTTAGCAGCCAAATTGAATCCACTTCTCCCGAGATCGATGATTGGTCACCGGATTGAAAATTCGTAAAATAATTAGCGATCGGACCGGCAGAGCGAGCGAAAGAAAATTTAGGGAAGAAATTATTTTCTTTTCATAAACAAAATCGTCCATCAGATACGTATGCAGTACATAACATTGATACTCTATAGATACGTACAGAAGCACGTGATAGAGTTATCATTCATCCAGTATACATTATCGTTCATTAATCTATAGGGTGACCCACGAATTCGATACCAATCAGGATTTTTTTTTCAACGGAACAAACGGTACGGAGGTAAAGGAAGGGGGGGGGGGTGAAAATGCATTTTTTTAGCGGTTTAAAAATTATCGATCGTATAAAGAGTAGGGTGTGAAGCGTGGTTGATTTTTGGGAGAAAGAAGGTAAGGGATGAAGTGTAAGGGAGGAAAAGGAGGCTGGAGACGATCGGTCAAAATTCTTTGAGACGGGACTAACGTGACACCTGGCGCTTACGAAAAGGAGTATCAAAGTCGAATAAAATGAAGAGAAAAAAAAAAGCGTCCCTTATATACGCGCGACGGATGACGGCGAAAGCAGTTGGCGGTGGTGAAAATCTTGGAAAAACTTGAAAAATACAATGTCTCTCGCGGGGGTTGTAACTTGTAAGGGAGAATGAATACAGGGACGTAGCACGGTGGAGTGACCCTGGGACAATGGTCGTCGATTCTTTTTTTTCTTTTTTCTTTCGTCCTACAGAATTTTACACGGGATGATGCCCGTAGGCTATTCCTTAATAATTTTGGTTATTTTGGGCCTGAGTCCCGTAGGGACCCACGATCTTGACAATGGTCGGTCTTCTTCTTCTTCCTTGTCCTCCTCGACCCTTGGTCCAGACGGCAGGAAATTCAGTCTCTGGGGCCCGTAAATTCTTCACGCGGTATTCCGCCTCATTGGGGCTGCAGTTTGGGGCGCATTTATGGGCGTGAGGGTCTGACGCCAGGTGCTCAATTTTTGGGATTTACCTGACCCACCCCCCGTCAATGGCTCTGTATACCCCCCCCCTGCTCTGAACACGCCGAGAAACTTATATGTCTTGCATAATGTTTTCACTGAGGCCTAGTGATTTTTCTTTCACACTTCGTTTCTGCGTCACGTGCTACGAAGCGAAAGTTGTCTAGTTCCCTTTTGTGTAGTACGTCTAGGGATATAATCGATTATTACTTAAGAAATGAAAAATAAGGCTGCATTTGATTTCGCAGTAAAAATAGTAGACGAGAAAATTAAAAAAAAAAAAAAAATTCGATCGTCGTAAGATTTGGAGAAAGAAATAAATGAGCCGTATGCAATTAGGCATTTAATGATTTTTACCAATGGAGTAAGTTCTGCCAACGGTGAGAAAGAAAAAATATATATATCCGCCGGAAATCTCCACAGGATAAAACTTTGCTGAAACTGATAATGCGGGTTTGATAATAATGGCGTCTGTCGATACAATAGAATAATTCCTTGGATCTGCCATTGGGCCTGGAGGGTGTAAAACTACCAAGGGTTGGACAGTCACTGCCAAGAGCTACACCCGAGCTAGCAGTGTAATCATGTACGAATAAGCCCGTCTTACGCAAGGGTGCAGGGTCCACAAACGACGCAAAGTCAAAGTGCGGTGAGGAGATGGAGAAATGGAGCCTGCAAGGACTGCGGGAGCAGGCAAGTTTTCTGGGGACAACTTTTCTCAAGGACTGTACAGGTACGCGAACCTCTGAGCGGGCCGTTTCTTTTAAATGGACCGCCTAGTAAAACGTACAAGGAATCGAGTATAGTCGCGTGGCCGTAATACTCGAATTCCAAGATAGAATTGAGTTCGGTACGTAATATGATTCTTGTATATACGTATATGCATATACAAGGAGACCTTAAAACTTTGGCTATTCCAGAATTGACTTTTCGTATTATTCCAGACACCCTTGTTCGTCGCTGGATACGAAACGGCCGAAATTCTTAGCTACTAATTAAAGGTCTATGCCTCGACTAGTAATTTCTCTAGCTCGAGTCTAATTGGCAGGACACCCTATGCGTGCGGGTCGTCTTGAATTGTACGGTAGATAATAACGGTGCTTTTGACCTATTGTAGTTTGATCTGGTAAAAAAGTCGCTTAGACGTAGCATATAGAGAATAGTCTGCCAAGTTTCTGTGTATTATTTAAGGGTAAGTAGGTAAAGTCAAAATTCACGGTTTCGCGTATCGCCTATAGTCCGCACGCGATAGCCGATCTGTGAGAGCCCACAGCTAATTCGTGGTTGGTTTTTTTTTTTTTCGGAAATTTTTCTCAAAAACGAAAAAAAAAATGATACCGTGAAATTTTTAATGCTATACGATTTTGTGTTATTTGGTAAGGACAAAAAAATACGTAGAAATTTACACGCAGGTGGTAAAGCCACGAGTAAGGCGTCCGTCCCTAATCCAAAGTCTGCTGAGTAATAGAGCGATTGTTGGCGTGAAGAGAAAGAGGGGAGAGAGGGCGAAGGAGGGGAGGTAGGGACGAAAGAAGAATGTGAAAATAAGAGCCGCAGAGGAAAGGGTGCACCTGGAGTCAAGCTAACGATGTTATTCAAATTTGTCCGAGTATGGGGCTGCTAATTTACTAGGAACCAGTTTACCTAGGGGGATAGACACGAACACGTTATAAAACTGGCAGGTCCTGTCGGCTCGTTTTTTCTTTCACACCAATAACCGTACATCAGTCTGACCTTTGATCCCTTAATAATTCAATTTTTTTTCTCGGACCTATAAAAAATCCTAAATTTTACACGCGTAGGTATAGCCTATACCAAAAATGCGTTTGAGCAATAATTTGGGTAATTTTGAAAATTCCAACAGTGAAAGGAAAAAAACAAACTGTCAGATTCAGGAATTTCGCTGAAAAACAACACTGTAAAGGGGCTATCAACCGTTATCACTAATTTGTTGCGCAATTGCCTAGGGACATTTTTTCCTTGGCGAATACAATAACGATAAGAGCAAGAAAGGCGGCGAGGAGCAGGGGGGCGCGCAGGAAGCATGGCTGGGTCACGTGGGCATTTCCATTTCCGTGAGCAGGGACGAAGATTTCGCGAAATTATCCTCGGGACCCGGAAGGAAGAGTATTTGTGCGCAGCGAGCCGAATCGAACGGCAGTTTTCCACAATTCGTTTAATTCGAAATGCAGCCGGTTATAGCGACGCCGAGGACTGTTACGATGATGCCAAAGACCCTAACCTCCACTGACAGAGTCTCACCCTCAGGTGGTATCACCCTCGGCGTTCAACTTTGACCCGTACGTTTATGCGTATATACATATATAGGTATACCCACTGCTCACCAGACCTGCTACCCTTCCTGTCGTGCCTTTTACTACTCCGAACCCTCGGACTCCGTTCGCTCGTTTCAGCAGGCGAGATAGCGGACTCTGATAGGTCCACGTCGGATCGTTATCAGATGCCTGCACGCACCGAGCCCGGTCGCTCAGCGACATGAGAACGGGACTTTACCTTGGAAACGTTCGGACCATGCCCGGAATAAAATTTTCACCGTGACTTCATGTCGAATTCTTGATGAGCTCGGTCTAGGGGAAATTCTAGGGGAATTTTAGGCGACTGTTGCCCGCTTTGGTATTTATTCTATTATTTTCTCTCTTTTTCTTTCACTTCTTTTATATCGATACTCTTGACGTCGGACGAAAATTGCAGTCGCTCTCGCGATATTTTCTAGGGGATTATTCGATTTCGCAGGTATCGCGAGCATCTGCGAGATTTATTTTTCACCTGAACGGAGTCACGTGAAATTTCTGTGGGAATTTCACGAGGAGACTTTTGAGACTCGCTGCTTGATGCCTATTTTGAAAAACCGATATATACCGCACCCCAAGGAAATCCTGACAATGGACGCACAATTTGCGACGCATTCATGGAGACGCTCCTTAATTTCTAGTTTACCAAGCAGGGACTCTCGCTCCTTTTATACACGACAAATGGAAACGACGGTTGTCCACCTTTGCGAAGAAGAAAAAAAAAAAAAAATTCTAAAGGAAATAGAATAGAACGAGGCAAACTCCGTCCTTTGAGAACAGCCTTTAAGTTTGTCGCGTGGCCACTGCGCCTAACTAGTGTCCGATGCTCGAATAATTTCAAATTTTTTTTTTTTTTTTCACACAATTTCACCGATCTCTGCAATAACACGGTCCGAGAAAATTTGGAAAAAATTAAATCGAAAAAAATGTCTTGAAAAAACGTCCCTCTTGTTTTCCTTTCATTTCTTCGATACGTCACGTGACAACAGGGAACAATCGTATCCGTTCCATATCGTATATACAGGGTGTAAGATATTTTCGATCGTAATCCCCCCCCATAGAGAACATAGAGAAGAATCTCTATGGTTCGATCGAAAACAGTAGGGAAAAAGTGTATGGTTGGTAGAAAAGTATTTATACCCCTCTGCCCCTTACCACTGACTTCCTTCGTACCGATAGAAAAAGCACCCCCGTTCCGTCCCCCCTGCCGGAGCCACCCCGTAAAAATAATGCTTGGCAGCAGATGCCTCGGTGAAGGTTTCGAAATAGCGTCGGCATTTTCCTTTTACGAACGCATCCCGCGTTAGCCCCATGCGGGCGTCGTGTCTCTTGGACTTCTGGAAAATCTTCGAGAGGGTTGCCAGTTGTCTTTTTTTTATTTTTTCTTCATCTATCTCGATGATCTAGGGAGTTCCCGTGACGTCACGGGGGAAAGGCGCGAGACTCTGAAGTTGTCCCTTGGCTTTATGGCGTTCGAGGTGATATTGCTGAAATTTAATTTAACGCATATATATATGCATTGAGGCTGATCTAATTGTAATGTAATTTATATGGAATTTCATGACGTCACGGAACTCAGGACCGTATCGCGGTTGGTGTCTAACAGTTATAACGTGCCAAGAACCTCCGGCAAGCTGTCTCGAGATAAGTCACACGAGAGAGTTAGGGAGAAATTCGCGGGCATTTCCGGCGCCCGCGGCTCTTCGGTGAGAAGACGGTGAGCGATAAGAAAGATTCTGCAGGAGAGAAGAGGCACGAGTCGTATACAGATGGCATAGCGTTTGAATAATAATGAAAAATTTTTCAATTCCTTAATTTTTCATTTTTTGACAAAACTTTCGAAAACCCATTAGATTACGGTATACGCGTGTGTTATTTAGCATCGCTTTAAAGTACCAAGGCATATTATTATGATTGGATATAAAAGCGAGCACACACGAACGAGTACCCGAATTAACCTTTGTACCGTAAAGTGGTGCGGATCCTGGTGAATTTAGGGTGACTTTTTTATCCGGGTAGTTAAGTAAAAAAGTTTTGGCTCAATCTTGCCGCTATTTTTCGGCCTCCTCCTCTTCCCC
>NW_014332862.1:31267-33811 GCF_000341935.2 Cephus cinctus
GTCGCAGATGACATCAGCAGGGGATGGAAAAGCGCGAGGGGTCTCTCTCTCTCTCTACCCCCTTCCCCCGCCCCCTCCCCCTGTCGCCCACCCCTCTCAAAAAGCTCACCGATACCATTCAACGTGAGCGAGAGACTTTGCGCTCGTTTGGGACGAGATTAGGGATTGCGAGTCTCGCGGAATTTCCAGCCAACGGAGTATCCTTAATTAATATTGTAATTAACGTGAAGCGAATGGCTCGACTACGTGGGTGTGTGTGTGTGTTTTTGCTCGCGAGCGTTGACGTAATAGGAGGCTGTGTCACTTTGCTCGCAATCACGAAGGGTAGTTTTAGGTTCGCCCTCTATAGGGGGGTAAGTGCCAGTATGGATGGAGCGAAATGATTCCCTCACGTGTAAACACGAGATTATACATCGAACCAATCAGATTTTCAGGTTGCCCCGGCATTTCATCCCTTAAAGGAATTCCTTTACCGAGGGGACGAAAGGGGAGGGAAATTTTATTCTTGTACCACGTGCAAGGCCAGATATTCATTTTTCCTCCCGATACAATCTAACTTATATGTACAGAGTGATGTTTGACTGAGATACCTGAGACTGCCTAGGGACTTTTTTTTTTAATGACGATCTGCATACCGTGGATATTGTGCACCCCTGCTGGAGCAACGCGACTGTATTCATTGGGGTTGTGATATTATTATTTCATCGTAATTAGAGGGTTGCGCGCAAGATGGCGACGATAGGGACATTCGAAATTATACGTTTTTATTTTTCTCTTGTTGGTACTGTGAGTAAGCATTTGGAGGGGGCTTGCTTTCTTGTTTCCTTTCGAAAATGGGCTTCGGGATATATAATAGTACGTGAGGCGGAGTGTACTACGGAGAAGGTGGATCGGCTGAGGGATGCTAAATAGAAATAAACAAAATAAGGGTTGTTTTATTTCCCTACCCTTGCAGTAGTTACGGTACCATTTGGAAAGGGCGCGAATATCATTGCCCGACGCAAGCGTCTGGCTAGGATGTTTATTGGCGTTTCATAACGTTATGAACATTCTACGTTTTCGCTTAGAGGTTGGCAGTCTTGTTTAAGGGATGCTTCTCGGTAAAGGGGTGACTCTTAGAGCCACGTCGTACCAATATTATTGTCTGCGTTCACCCGACGCCGACTGTAGGCTCCTCTTTCACTTTCTTTACCTTATTTCCTACGTTTGCATTACGGGCTTAGAGTTTTCTTTTTCTTTTTTTCTTTCACTCTTTCTTTCGCGCCTCTTTAATTCTCTATAAAATATTCTCGTACGACTTTGGCGCTTTCGCGTAGAATCTAGGGACTTTATCGTCCGACTATCTTACGACGAGAATTGGCCTAGGTGTCAGTTACTCGTTTCCTTCTGAAACGTGTACCAACTTATGTTTAGAAGAAAAAAAAAAAAAAAAAAAAAAAAAAAAAAAAAAAAAAAAAAAAAAAAAAAAAAAAAAAAGTCGAATCGGTCTGGTTACGTATCGAGTTTTTCTAGTAACCTTCTTTCTAGTCAGTAAAACAGTAATCCTTCGACAGTGACCGTATAGAGTTACGCACAGGACTCGGCGATTCCCTAGATATCCCATTATTCCCCTAGGGCCTGGGTACCGACTCGCTGTACTGTCTATCGGAAATCCGGCGAGTAAATGCAATTTGAACCCGTAACAATCGTACTCCTTACGATTAGAGTTAGTCGCTTTAATAGCCAGCACACCCTATATATAATATCCATATTAGTCAGATTCTGTCGGATGCGAGTATTAAGGACAGACTCGCATTATGAATACAAATGACTGCAAAGCGTCGTCGTGTCTAGAGCGACGACGTAGAAAGGGGTCCGAGAGTCATTAATTTTCGTTGACGGACCAATGAGGCCCCGAGTTCACCGATTATGTAACCCACCTTCATCTTTCTTTTTTTCCTTCTTCCCTTTCCTTTTAATACCGATACCCAAGACAGGGCTTACGAGCTAATCGAATTATCGGCCGCGCGATTTTTACGCCCACCCGTTATAACCGAGCCTCTTTGAGAGTCAGCCCCAGTACTATACATGCGCGTACATTTTTTCTTCATCATATAAAAATCCATCAATTTCTCTTTCAGCCGAAAGTAAGAGTGACGTTTTTATTTTTAACCCCCCCTCCCCACCCCTTCCCACTCCCAACCCCTTTTGCTCTTTATTAATTTGCAAATCAATACCCAGTCATCCGTGACCCTCTAACAGACATGAATATTCATGAGACCGTTAATAAGCTTTCTTGAAAAACAATTGATCACCGTGTATAACGTAAAATCCATATTCTCTATGTATAAAGTGTATTCCCAAGTCACACTTTCGCGATGCAAATTTCATTATGAACATATAAAAAATTCATTATGATATTATCAAGGGTGCTCCTTGAATTCTTAGCCCTTTGACTCGCAGCCAGATACATATATATATATATACCGGACGTCGAAGCATCTTGTATTTATCGATAAAAGGAGGTCGATAAGATATTCAAAAAAAAAAAAAAAAAAAAAAAAA
>NW_014332862.1:33924-35594 GCF_000341935.2 Cephus cinctus
AAAAAAAAAAAAAAAAAAAAAAAAAATTCGCAAGCACCCACCTGCCTCCAACAAGAATTCTACTTATACGTCGACTCACCGTGTTCCCATTCGCGTGAATGACGGCGCCAGCGATAAAAGGTGGCAACAACTAAACCTAGACAAGGAGAAGAGTTACATAATTTATCATGGTGACGAAGCGTGAATAACGCGCGTGGCGCTCTCTAGCCTTTAGAAAATAAGCTAGGCGAACCCTGGAGGCCCTAAAGCCGTTACAGCATCCCCGTGGCAAACTCACTAAGGGATTTTCACCACAGACCTACATACACGCCTGCGTATATATAATATTTCGTATTTCTCTAGATTCACGTACAGGAACAAACTGACGCTCGCACTAACCCAAGTAGTTTCGCACGTGAACACCCTGTAGACGGCGGATGAAGAGAGGCAAAATTACGCGGCGTGCTCCTCTAATTTAATAAATGAGGGCGCCGGCCCACTGGAGTGTCGTCACTGATAAAAGTCAGTGGAAATCGCCGCGTAAAGCCACCCCCTACGAAATATCGGGTGGTACCGCGGGGGGTTGGTAGGAACTATGCCATAATAGCGGTAAGGGTATATTTCCAACCCCCCAATTCCCCCCTGACATACCCAGGGGAATTTTTCAGGGACGAGACTCGCCCTGCGTGTACAAGACACACGGGTGTTATGTACTCTGTAGTATATATGTATGTACAAGCTGGAATAAAAGTCCCTATCTCCTAATGTGGCCGCAGCGACCGGCACGATATCAGGCGGCGACATTAAAGTCACATCAGGCGGTCGGGCGTCGTCCATGAGCGTCGCTCTCGAAACTTGCTTGGCTTTTGGTACTGCGTTCACGTATATTTATTAACACCCTTCCCCACGGTACATTCGAAAAGCCAACCCTGTATTTATAACGCGTGGCGATACGCCCCTAGGGACTTTCTGGTGATTTTAAGTATCAAGAGGTTATAATCATCGGAGCGCGTTTCTTTGCTCTCGTTGGGTCCTAAATAAAATACGTATGCCCGGTGGCTGTTCCGAGGGTAAAAAAAAAGTGTTACGAAGTAGCGAAGGCAAGAAAAAAAAAAAAAAAAAAAAGTTACTGAATTTACAAAGTATGGCAATTACAAAAAGTCATGTCTGCGAGTGGAAAGGCTTTTATTTGTTTCTTTCTCAGATTGCCTTGAATGCATATCAGTGTAGCCAACCGTACGCGTCCTACCTGGATAGCTAGGTGGTAAAGGCGCGGAAGGTTATCTAGGATACAGAAGTTCCACGACTTTGGATCCCAACAGTGTAACGGGCGTCCAGTTAGTTGAGAGCAAGTAGCGCGAGAAAGCTTTTGTATTCCATGGGGCATTGTGTACTTTATATTAGAGGCAGGGAGCTGCCTCGAGTTTTCGCAGTGTAGCCACTACTACCGACCAACGGGTTTCGTACGAGCTATTACTATATGCACAGCGACCTTTCGTGTAAGTACAGACGTCGCACGCATCTGTGTTTCACGTGTAACTATAGCATACTTTACTTATAAAGACACTGTGTATAGTATTCGTTACAGTGTGCGCCTATAGGCGCACGTGGCAACATACACAAAGTATGATTGTACGTAGGAGTTTTGCTGGCGGGAGGGGAAGGCTGGAGAGGGGCAGGGGGTAGGACGG
>NW_014332862.1:35774-47833 GCF_000341935.2 Cephus cinctus
ACGGAGGGTGGGGGGTGGGGGGTAACGCCGACTCCTTCGAGTTTGCGTGCACAGTACTACCCTTGGGTTTTCGAACTAACTTTCCAGAAGCGTGTGTTAAGAGCGGAAGGTTGCATCTATAGTTGCACTTGAGGATGCGAGTGCAGCAGAGTGCAGTTGGGTATCATTGAGTTCTACCAGCGACACAGTACTAAACCTTCTAGAATACCTGGGGACTTCAGTTTTGGGAGGCGCTGCGCGCCGGCGTGCATTCACTTTTGTATCCTTTTCAATGCTTGCCCGAGAGTTAACGAGAGCTTTAGAAATTGTTCAACGACATTTTTGAGGTCCCTACGATCCGTGTGGACGTCGTTTAATGTTATCGAGGAAGGTGGTTGGATTGTGCGTTTACAATAGTGACGTCACCATTGGAAGACGAAATACGAGGGAGGAAGTTCAAGTTGATGTTATGCTTTTGTAAAGCGGTGGAGGAGTTTGAGGGGTAGCCATTGGAAGATAAGTGGGAGGAGAATATGAGAGGAGGGGAAATCGGTTCTACTGTGATTTTTCGCGATAGAGCGTAAGAAAAAAAAAAAAATTGGTGGAAAAAGTTTAACGTTTTTTTTTTTTTTTAATGAAAATTTCTTTTTTGGTACTTCGAAACTCTTTTTTAGCAACTTCAAACGTAATTTAAGTACTTTCCGATGCAAATAACGTATTAGTCACACTGGCGTGTCTTGTCGTCTTTACATTTGGCTTTGCGCGAAATACGAATTATGGTAAATAAGTGAGAAATTGGAAGGAAACAGGCGATGGAGAGGGGACGAAAGATAAATTTTTTTACAGAATTTTAACTATGAAAAACGACTCATGCTTTTTCGCTTTTTCTTAAGAGCTTTGGTTTTTTTATGTAACAGACACCACCTTTTTTGTTTTTATATGTTGGTTCTCACTTTGTTATTTGGTTTTTCGTAAAAACCAAAATTATCACGTGTCGGCCTTATCGCGTGACCGGAATTCTCAGTCTCGAAGGCAGTCGAACTCGTGTAAAAATTTTCTTCCATCTCCCTTATATCTGCTACGTTTTCGCGAGAGCGAAGGAGAAAACAAAAAAGGAAGGAAAAAATTACTGTTTACGGTTTTACGGCAGTCCGCTTTAACAGTCGGTATTATCAGCCTCGCGGAAATTGCGTCGTATCTGGCTACGTGACCGGAATTCCACGGGGAGTCGGTAAATTTTTCTTCCGGTCTGAAAGCAGAAGAGGGTGGCGGTAGACAAGGAGTAGTAAAGACGGTATGAGCGAAACCAAAGAGAAAAATAAAAAAAAAAAAAGAACATGAAAAATTATAATAGGACGCATCGTTTATCGGTAGCGAGATGCTGAGGCGTTGGCTTTTTTTTTTAATTTCTTGTACCCTTCTTGTTGCCTCTTTTCTTTTTTTTTTTTTTCTTTTTTTCATGGGATTTAAGTGAGTTCGCCAAGTATTTTTCCCAGTGAATTATTCAAAACTACCTAGAATTTCCTACAAGGATAAACGGGGAGGTGGATAAAACTTTGTCGAATTTTTCGAGATTCTAGACTTAATGGTTTTTTTCGCGACTTAAAATTCAAAGGTTTACATTTATTGATTTTTGGACTTTTTTTTTTTTTTTTTTTTATTACCGATATTTTCGTTTATACGGGAAATGGGAATAGTGGCTTCTCTCTTTCTTTTACGGTACGAATAATTCATTTTCACATATATATATATATATATATATATTGTATATATACATATGTACACACATACGTATATGATATACAGCTTGGGATTTATACGGTGTAACACCACGTGCGCACAATTTTAGAACACTGTGGCGGTGGCCGAATTTATTGAGCGGGAAAAGTATTGAAATTCAAATAGAACTTAAATGCAAATTGGGTTAGAAATTTAGCATAGATGGGGAAACACTGTTATTTTTTGTCTACTCGACTAATAGAAGTCAGCGCACATCAATCTTTCGTGAAGTGGTCGAGGACTGTGGTGGGGATATAACGACTGATCTCGATCTGCCGCATTTATACAGTTTTTGAATTTTCTTCCTTCCACGAAAATCCTTCCCAGCCATTTTACCTGATTTCTCTAAATTTCGTATCTCATCGCGACGCGGATTTATCACTGGGGCGTGGCAAGATTTGTCCGCAGGCATTCTCAGATTGAGAATTCCTTCCTAAGCTACCGATTGTATACGACCATATAAGTAAACGTAACGGTATCCCATTATTCACGGAAAATAAAACTAGGGAAATTTTTCGCTGGAGATCATAAAACTCGACTAGGATCGTAAACGTTATTGTTACCGTCACTGTAAGCATTACAACCATCGTTACTACAGTTGGCAAGCCTTTTTTTACAGCTTTAAGATTTAGCACTGTACCCTTTTTTTCCATCTCCTCGTATCCGAATATCAAAATTTTGAAGTTCAATTAATTGGACTAATTCTTCATTGTCCAAGCACCGTGCAAAGTCGTTTACCAGCAATACTCTTCGATTCTAGTGATTTTTCCAATAGCACCGAAATTACACGAATGTCACGCTTCTATACGGGAACCGGAAAAGTTCAAAAAAAAAAAAAATAAAGAAAAAAGCAAATTGTAAAGGGAATAGTGTTCGGGCTCGTAATTGGTTCGAATAATTGTAAAGCGGTCTCATTAAGTTCCATTAATGAGAATAGACAAAAGGGTGGCTAATTAGTACAGACTGTGTTCCTATTGGACAGGAAAATCATTGAATCGTCGGCACCCGGTATAGGCATAGGGCAGCCAATGAAAAATTAAATGGCAGACCGACACCAATTCCCGCATAATCGTTTCGCTCGAACCCGGTAACTCAATATTCCCGGCTACGGCAACTTCCGTCATATTGTGGCATTGTCTCGTGATTGGCTTATGAATGTCACCGTGGGGTTCTCTTATTCAAGATCTTCTTTATATCCCTAGGACCTCTGCCATCTTTGTTTTCCGTCTCTTTGTCCCCTTTTTCAGTTTTTTTTTTGTTTAACCTGCCTACTCGACCAGAACAATTTTTACTACACATATATATGTATATATATTGCAGTTATAAAAATGGGGGAGTATTTGGATAATATATATTTTTGTTCTTCAGCCAGTATTAAATTTGAAACGTTTTGCTACCCTTTGATCATTTTGGAAATTCATTTCCGCGTAGTCCAATTGACCGACTAATGTACAGACACTGGATATAATTTTCGAATTGAATAGTTTTTCATTTTAAAGGCGATATCGTTTTATTGAAAATTTGATTATCAATTTAATTTCCTGTTTTGTTATTTTCATTGAATTGGCTCTTTTTGATAATTTGATTTTTCGAAATTTCCAATAGACATTAAATATCGGTCCTAACTACAAAAATTTCTATAGTTTCTTCCGTTGCGAATTTAAAAAATGAAGAAGAAAGTTAAAATTTTCAACGTGAAACGTTAATTTGCGAAAAAGCAAATTTAAATTTTGACTTTGAACAATTTCGAAATCCTTTGAACAATTTTCATCATACGTCACCCCGGCAGCGGATTTCATAGCTCTCTTTCGCCGTTCATTACAAAATTAAAATTTAACGAGTAAAATGTTGGTATAGGTGTCGGCGGCTATTAGAGTTATTGCTATTGGATTTATTGGAGACAGATACGTATGTCATTATACAAGATTTACAAGGAGTGTCAGAAATATATATGCTAGTTAACGAATTCTCGTTACCCGTAAAATATTGATTTTTCATTTATAGGATTTTTTTACGCTCGATTATCCCTGCGGGGCGGTCGGCATAAATGGGCACCATAGGTCGCAAGCATATAGGGACATTAATATCGGGCCATTTGGCGGCTGCTGAGTTCCTTCTCTTAATCAAGGATACATCAATTCAAATTAAAGGCAGACGGGAAGCGCCATATTTTCTGGGGGAACCAAGCGCGATATAGCTGGCGATGATGATTTTCACAGAGCCTGGGGTACCCCCCACAGCGACTCCTGGGGTGCATGAAAATGTCTGAAGGGCAAAGAGGGAGAGAATAAAAAAAAAAGAAGTACAAGAGCCGACAAAAGTTCCCCATCTCCCTCTGGTGCCACCCTGCCTGCACGTCCCTGGCGAGGATTGGGTAACGTTTAAAATCTATGAATAATAAGTGAAAAGGCATCTACAAAGGAACCGCAAATAGCATATTCAATTTATGTGTAAATTTTTTTCCCACTGGTTTACCACCCTTGCATTTCGCCGCTCAGGCAGTCTTTCTAGGGACTTTATTCTCTCAGCTCTCTTTATTAGGCTTGTCGGTGTTTTATTGCCCGGTTTTTTTTTTTTCCTTTTCACCGTAACCTATTTTTACCGCAATTGCGTGTCTTGCTTTTTACGTATTTTCTGGTAGCATGTTTTACAAAAGATTCGTGACTTTTAGTTTTCTTTTTTTTTTTTTTTTTAACACAGTGTTATTGATCCCGGAAAGCTTTTTGCGAACATTCTTAATATTCTCATCCCGCTGAATGAAAGGGTTGAAAAGACTAAAAGCGTTTAGGGTGGTACGGTATAGCGAATGCTAGAGGGATGATAAAGTTTTGGCTTTGTCCTTACCGACAATTCGAAAAGCGGCCAATGGCTTCTTAAGGTTGGTACTCCTGGTTGGCAATCGACTTGCCGAAAGTAACGGCGTGAGTACTAAGTTTTACCCTCTTGGAAACAAAAGGGGTAGCTCGGCCAAGCTGCCCTCTCCCCACCCCTCGCCCTGCCAAATGCCCCTATTCATCCCACCGGTAAGTAGGACCCTTGTTGCGTAACAGCGAGCGATAATGAACTTTTCGGGGAGTAAAAAAAAGAAGGAAGAAAAAAAAAGAACAAAAACGAAATCCGAAGAGGAATAACGAAAAATGCGAAGGAGTGGCAATAATGAGAAAAAAAAGAACCCATAAAGTTATTTCCTAGAGAAAAATGTAAAGTAAAAAAAAAGTAACTAGGTTTCCGCCAAGAAAAACTGGTGATATCCAGAGCTCGGCTGAGCGCCGATACGATTTTACCCAGAAGCAATGCGCCACCCTGTTGCGGGCATGGTAAGTCGACGATAAGGGTGCTCGAGCCGTTTGAAGTACTTAAAATATAAAATACCGGTAAACTAAGGGATGAGGTTTGTTTTGTATTTCAGGAAGGAGTTAGGGTGGGAAAGTTGAAGCAAATTTTGAGCTTAGGGGTTGGCTTGATCCGGTCGAAAATGAGAGTTCTTAGGAGCAATCTTGGCCTAAGTGGACTTATGATAATAGGGCCAGTTTCTCCCTAGATATCCCCAGGACCCGTTTATCGTTTTCATCCCTTATGTACCTCCTATGGTTTATTCAACCCTCCATCAGACAGGGAGAGCCCAGTTCACCCACTCAGGATTTAGCAACCCTCTTCGTGTACACTGGACCTGGTCTCACCTTCCTCCTCGTCTCACACCTACGTAACACGCACGTACCAAGACATTAGCTCAGCTCTGAAACCTTTTACCAGCATCCCTGCAGCTGGAGTACACAGGCGCAAAGCAACCCTTAACCCCCCATACGTACAGGGAAGAGACTGGAGGCTGCGTGTGTACCAGCAGAGCGATCACGAGGCAACCACCCCTAGTCTACTTCTGGATAAGGGATTCTTACCGTATTTCACACCCAGTCTAGGACAGTGCTCCGCTGCCCAACCCCCATTCAAACTGTATACCAACTCGTGTGATAAAAATCCCTAGGGAAGATCGCAACTAACCTGTAAATGGCAATGACGAATGTCACTAGCGTCTGGGTATTCGGTCCCCATTCTCAGAGACTAAAAATGTTATCATTGATTTTTCAAAAAGTTCTCACCACCATTTTTCACCTGAAACTCCATGCAATTTATCCGAGACATCGTAGCAGGGACGTAGTGGGATGCTGCGTGGACATCTTTACGAAATATGAATAACCACGATAAGAAGGGGTTGAAAGAGTAAGAGGAGGCCGGACGGTAAAGGGGGACGCGTCGGGGTTATTGGCTTCCATGAGAGTGATAAAATAGAACTAGGGCCTCGAATATACGTAGACGAGGTATCGGGGTGGTGCCACCCTTATAAAAGGGGTTGTAATGAATATTCGGGAAAACATCCCTTATCTATATGGTTATCCTGACAAATCTTCACGCGAGCCCGTTTTTATCTTTTTCTTCCCGCAGCGACCCCCCCCTTCCCCCCCCCCCCCCCCCCCCCCCCCCCCCCCCCCCCCCCCCCCCCCCCCCCCCCCCCCCCCCCCCCCCCCCCCCCCCCCCCCCCCCCCCCCCCCCCCCCCCCCCCCCCCCCCCCCCCCCCCCCCCCCCCCCCCCCCCCCCCCCCCGCAAGGGGTGGCGGTGGCAAAATTTATTCGCAAAAAAGTGGATATTCACAAGATCGATCCGCGGAATTCAAGGAATGCATGCCAAGTGACACGATCAGGGGGTTGTAGGTCCCGAGGCACGCTCTGGGGGGTAGCTTGCGGGTGGGTGGGTGGCATAAAGGGTACTTCACAAGTCGGCGCAATTCAGCGGAGCTGCTGCTCCAGCTTCATCCACGTCGCACGGAGGTCGCGACGTTGCGTATATCCTATAAAGATGTATGAGTACAGTCATACCCAATATTACAGCCTCATACATGAAAGACACGTAAGGTCGAACTCGTGCGAATATCTTGCCTATTTGAAACGGGCACCTTGAGCCCATCGCGACGTCCTCCTCCCGGGCGTCGGCGTCTATTCGCGCACACGAGACGTCCTACACACTCACCCCGTATACGAGCCTCTTGGGTACAAGAAGAAATCGATCACGTGACACGTGATCTGAGAGGAAAATAAAGGTCCTACGTACCACTAAGAATACCAAGTGTATTCACGATAATGGACAAAGATTTCGCAGAGGTACCATTCGCTTTGTACCGAGCTACTACGTTGCTCTGCATTTGCATCCAGCTGGTATTCGAAAATGTAGAATCTTTTTTTTTATTTCGTATTATTTTTAACATGATTGCGACCTGCTCTTGCGTTATCAGTGGTTTGATAATGAAGGACGTGTCTGGGAAAAGTGTCTTGGGAAAGGTCGGAGGGCAACGATTAGGTACGTCCTTGACCTGGTCGCCAAATTCAAATGGGGTCTGTAGCTGGGAAAACTGATTGATCAGAGGCCAGACCGTACTGGAACAGTCGGACTTTCTTCCAGGTTGGGTTATGGTACCCCATACCGATGGTATGATTACCGGGGGATGTCGGAACATCCCCTTGACCTTCATCCTGGGTTGTCTATTTCCAGTGATCCTGCCTCCGGGACGGGTGCTGTTGTAGGTAGCATTCCTAGTTCCGAGGGACCACCTCCTGGGTTACGGTTTAGGAGGTATCCGGAGGCGGACGACTGGGAAGAAGGCCGGGAACATATAATTTACACGGCATTGTGGCTGGCAATGAGTACGTACGTACCAGGCCGCTTGGGACTTTGCCAAACCGGGACTATATTCCATGTTTATTATGTTGCTTGTCATTATATCGCGCGAGCGCAACTTCATCGGAGACCCGCGACCGCATTAACGGAGTGTGGACTGGGTATTATGAGTATTTTGTATTTTTAAAAAAAAATGTTTTTCATTCGTATCAACGACGAAGTCAAAGAACCGTCCATCTTGTTTTTGTGGTTATTCCGTAAACTCGGTAGATCCAAAAACTTTTGCAAGAGGCAAGACAGTGTTGCGTAGAAGGGAAGTGGTGTTTTATCTTGACAAAACAAAAAAGGAAAAGAAAAAGAAAATATAATATTCCGAAAAGTTGGAGATCACCCTCGGGATGATTTCGTGTTAGTTTCTTTTTTTATTTTTTCTTTTCCTCTTTTTACGAAACTCAAAAAATTCACAGCTTTCAGCCCTCTAATGCCTTTCGGGCATACTTCAAGGCCACCCGTTTTTCTTTTTGAACGAGAGCAATAAATAAGGAAATATCCCATTAGCGGGATTATAGATTTCGATAAGACAAGAAAAATGGAAAGACGCTCTTATCGATAGGCGATAAAAAATTTTTTTTAATACGCAAATCAATTTTGGATTTTTTTTTCTATCTGATCTACCGCGTCCCGGCATCTCTCGAAGATTTTCGGCCTACTGAATTTTCAGGACTCGCCGAGTCCGCCCTCAATGAATTTTGGATTCCTCTCGAGCATCCTTCATCCCCGAACATTGTAGCGGGCCGTTTAATTAATGAAATTGATGTGCGTTACGTTAACGACTCTGCAAGTTGCGTCACGGCTCTATAAACAATTTTCCGAATAGTGAAACATTTCGGAATTGGGGCGTGGAGGTGCCTGGTGTAAAATTGAGAAGGGTGCAGTGGATCCTTAATGACTTCGAAATACTTTTGTTAATTGGGATTTACGTAAAGGCCTATCTACACAACGTATACACATAGACCTACGTATAATCAATTTGAAAAATTTCGTCCGACGGCGATCAGTTAACGTCCTCGAAAAAAATTTTTTTTTTTCAACTTGGACAATAATAAAAACAAATTTTTCTCACCCCAGTGATAAGTCCCGATATCCACTTCGTCCTGGCGAAACGCGCGAACGACAATCCTTAGGCTATATTACAAGGAACGGCATAAATGTACCGGGGATCCTCGCTATCCTGAAATGTCAAAATAACCACACCTCGTAAATGTCACTAGAAATCATAAACGTAATACACAATATCGTACCACAATTTCAGAGCGATGCATTGGCCGTTCCTGATATATAGTACGATTGATAACAGAATTGCAATAGTCGGACTGTCTCTTAAACATTTATTTGTTATTCGATTTAAATCACGCGCCTTGCATAACCTTCGATACGATATATTTCACTAGAAATCACACTGAGAAAGCTTTATCGAGCGAGCGTACGGGTATGAGATCTAGGGAATTTTTTTTTCTCCAAATTTCTCATCCACGCTTTATGTGTACGCGAAGCAAACAATTTTTGAGATATGATTTAAGATTATCATGATGACGTAATCCGGCCTGACCTAACCTAACCACATCGTCAAATACAATCACATCCGAAGTTTGGCTGCAAACCCAGAGTAAGGGTCGTGCCCTCAGCCACAGAGTAATCTCGAAAGTCAATTAAACGTCAAGTATTAGCACTTCTGTGTATCATATACCTAGATAGGGAAACCGTTGCTGCCGTTTCCCCCCTTTCATGAAATACAGCTATACAGGCGGCTCTGCCCGCCAGTAGTTATACCATATTCGTTGTGATACGGTTTTGGGGAATTGGTGTTTATTTTACCGCAAGTGACGTTTATTCTGTCCGCAGAGTTGGTACTACCGGGTGAATTTTAATTATCCACTATTGGTATATATATATGTGTATACTGTATGCATATACGTATACCCGTGAGTAAACGTTGATTAGTCTTGGAGAATTAATAATGGTAAAACGACGGAACGAATAAAATTTCCTGGGAGAAGGGTATAAATAAATATTGAGATCCTAATATCCCTAGACGGGGAATAAGAAAATTTTTAATTATCCCGAAGTAAAGTAACCAGCGTGATTATCCCTAATCTCAGCAAGGGCCACGTTTTCGGGAAAAAGGGAATCATGGATATCAGGCTTAAGGAAGTTCCACCCGGAGGGATAAGATAGCCCGGAAGTCCAAGGGGGGGCCGAAATAAATGCATTGGATATCACACAGTTGGGGGTTATCAACTGGCTTCACCCTCGAGCTCCTTGGAAGTGTCCTTCGCAACCCTTATGGCGGTGGGCTGAGTTACGTATATTGCCGATATGGCGCTATCGCAGGACCGGTGCGTGTTCGCGTGTCTGTTCCAAGGGTTGGAAAATACAACCCCTCCGGCCAGCTTTGCGTTACCGACAAAAATTCACCCTTGGCGTAGCGAGCAGGTATTGGGATTTTGCGCCTATCTGGATTTCCCAGGCCATTTTTCATCCCCACGTAACGCACCATTGACTGCTGGCGATGTGTGGACACACGTGTTTTTATGCCACGTGGGAAACCTGTCAATGGGCGTCGAACTTACCAAATCATACCGTCTAGTATCCGTTCGCAACTTTTATAGATTTTTTTTTTATAGATTTTTTTTGGCTATACCAGAATTCAATACTTTATTTGTCTAGACCCCATTATTTGCACTGTCAGTAGTTGTCGGTGATGGGTTTAGTCTGAAAAAATTTTTATTTTTTTGTTTCCTATCCTATTACGGACTATCCTCTTGCAGGTTAAAGAATTAAGAATCGAGTAAAGATGGAGTCAAGGAACGTACAAAGAATGGACCATATACTTTTAGTAAGATTATACGAAAAGGCTTTCGAAGGAAAATCCCAGCAGTACCTGGATATGAAAAGTATGTTACATTTGATATTAAAAGAATTCCTTTTTCGAAAGTAAATTTTCTTTAGACGCTCACCAGCGCTGCCTCGAGAATACTTCCGGGCTGAAGATGACGCTGGGGATAATAATAAAAATTCTCGATTTTACCTTTTCTTTGCGTTATTCGTAAAAGCAACAAAAGGGCTACAGTCTCAAAGAGAAATCATTGGACGTTCGATCGAATTCATTTGTACAGGTTCGACGATAAGTAATTTTATTAATCGTGTGATTAAATTTGAATTCGACTTGGACCTCAGGCACTCACATGCACATATGTGTATCTGGGTACCCCGTAACCTCCTATAATTTTCTAATTACCTTATGGAAAAAGCAGTAGTGCGAATGGCGTGTAATCGTTCAATTCCACAGAGGCATCAACACCCTTCCAGTCCCTTAACACTAGGGTAATATTCACCCTAGGGATAATTACCACCCTGTCAAGCATCGCATTACCCCAGACAATTGAGTCATGCCAGTTCAGTAATACATACTATATTCATCGTTTTACGCTAATCTAAAAAGGGGTTAAGCCCAGTACTATACGTGTATTAAATATAGAGTTTTTGGAAATACCACGCAGGCGAACTTTCATCGTATAAAATTAAACTTTGTACCCTTTTGTCGGGACATTTTTTAAATTGATTTGTGACGATTTTCAATTTCCAAAAATTTCTTATTTTGGATTTCAACCGTGACACGGTCCTACAGAATCAGTCGTACAACCCCTTAGACTCCGGACGAATAAAATTTCAATTTACATGCTACCCTATATATTTAAAAATTTTTTCTCCTCTATATTGGTAAACCCTGCCAGACTCGCCTGCGTGTCATCCTGGTCGTATACGCGAAGGGATGATATTTTTTCTCGAGTTTTTCTAGAACCGCGCCTTCAATGCTCAAATTGAAAATTCCCTAGCCCCTGGCGCTCTTACGTGCACGCATCGTTCGTACGTACAGTCCCATTGAGAAGTCGAATGATGGATTTCTGGCGGTGAATTTGATTGAACCGTTGGAATTGTCGTTTCTTCCCATTCATAGTGAGTTTTTGGAATTGACAGGAGGCAATGCCATTCGAGATATTCTCGGGAAAATAGCTCATTGACATTGGTCCTATTCCGTGGCGTATAATACGTAAAGGCGTCAGCCATTTCCTGCGGATATAGTCTATTATTAAATCTAGGGATATTTTCGTTCCACCCGTAATATCAGTTCTGATAATCCCTTACCGATCGCGTGGAGTTACGTAATTAAGACGAAACAGGCGGAATCGCAAATTTATAGCTGTCTGAGAAATGGGGGTCGGAGTGACGGAGGGTTAATCAAAAAAGGGTGCACGTCCGCTGAAGAGGCCGGAGGATAATGTAGTGGTGTGAGGATAATGAGGATAAAATAAAGAACAAGGGAAGAGAGGCTGAAATTGCAATAAACAAAACTTTCCTAAAACTTCTTAATTCCGTGCAACCCTTTCACGATTTAGGGTACACATCCCTCCAGGTAGAACGTGTGATCGTGTTCGGGATTGGTTGAAAGGGGCCATGCTAGAGGGTAAGTGTACTGACCGCAGAGGTCAGAAAGTTCAAGCATTAGCGAACTGGGCCTCAAACCATAACCGCGATAGCTGTTAAACAGCCCTGGACCCGTCCTTCATCCAAAA
>NW_014332862.1:47967-48442 GCF_000341935.2 Cephus cinctus
GGGGGGGGGGGGGGGGTAGGTCGTGAGTGCGACTGCAGTTGCCGACATTGCCGACGCAGCAAAATTACCGCCTTACGGTCTACAGGGAGGCAAAAGGATGTGCTACCCTTAAAGCCGCTGGTAATTAAACCAATAAATCCCTTAACTCCTCCGGTGATTATGCCGTAATCCTAATGGATACTCGCACAACCGGCTGACGTCACGATCATCCCTATCGACACATCCGTTTTTCCGAATTGTCCCACAGGATAGATCCCCATATCCAGAAGTGACATAAATCCCCACCCCTAAGTTCCCTTTATTTTTTTATTTTTTTTTTTCCCAAAAATTCACTTCTCTCCAAAAATACACCCTCCGAAAGAAATGATCAGCCCCTAATAAATATGTGTAGCGCGAAATCGTAGCATTGGTAACGAGAGGTAAGGTAAGGGATGGGTTGCCTCGCAGTAAGCCCTCAGGTCATAGGGGGAGAGGC
>NW_014332862.1:48514-49850 GCF_000341935.2 Cephus cinctus
GGGGGAGAGGGGGGGGGGGGGGTGGAATGGCACGGCCCCTAGATTCCCTAGGGTCTACAAGTAGGTAGTAGATCGCCCCCGGGAACCTAAAATGAGGGTTGGTACACCTTACATGGTCTCGTTCGTTTTAGCAGCAGCAGCAGCAGGAGTCGCTGTGTTCCTCGTGAGGGGTGGTTTCTCATGGGGACGAGGAGAGTTCACCCTCTCAAGAACCTCCAGAGAGAGCTGATACCGCATTCGCAAAGGGTACGATTGCATGTAGCGGACGTGGCCCCACATACGCAACGATCCAGCCGCCCCTGAGTAAAGAAAAGAGCCCGGGGGTGGGTGGCTCTCACTAACATCCCCAAAGGAGCCGTGTCCGTGCGCGTGACTCCTCATACGCGTCTACGTATTACGATGGTACGTGTGCGCGAATTCATACCCCCCCCTCCCCCTCCTCCGCCCCCCCTCCCAATGGGGAAAATGGCGAAAGTGCTCGCGACGAATGCTTTGCGAAGGGAATACGTCTACTGGCTTGGAACGTGTCCCGGCGAATCCTCCATCCCCCCCGCTCCCCTCCAGCAACTCAACCCCAATCTCCTCGACTACCATAGTGCACCCTTGGCGAACTCAGTCGCACCCCTCCAACAGTCTCATATAGGGGAGAAGAGGATATAGATGTGCGTGGAAGCCAAGCGGAGATAGGGCAACAAGAAGAATGATAGGAGAAGTAGGGGAGGGAGACAAGGAAGTGCGGTGAGTTCGAGGCAAACTGTACCCAGGAGGTAAGGACGGGAAAATCATTTAAATGTACCGGAAGCTTTTTCTTATCCTGGTGAAAAAAAAAGGAAAAAAAAAAATTTATTTCCACGTAGCTTTTATCATCGGCTTAAAACTTTCTTGCCTTCCGCTTTTCGTCAATAATATTCATAATCGTGCTCAAGCTGTCTCTGGTATGTTAACTCGAATGTGAACGAGGCTTAATGATTTCGAAGTACTCTACGTAAATGATACGTATCGGCGCGAAACAAGGAAGTAGAAAATCAGTTTTTTTTTTGTGAGAAAAAATTTTGTCGGGACCTTCCAGAACTTATCGAGTCACTCGATATCCGGGCAAAATCTTAGTATCCGATGTCGGCAATAATGATAATAACGAACGATTTATTTGGCGGGGCCGCGCGAATGGAATCGTAAAAGGAGTGACGATCAACGAAGACACCCTATAGAATCGAAATTTAATGTCTGAGCTTGCAAGCTTTCGATGGTGTTCTCAGAGGCACGGGGGGGGTCTTTCATGCGAGTGCCGGAGCGTTGGCCGATGGAAGAGGGATCGGGGTGTGGGATGGGGGGGGGG
>NW_014332862.1:50153-59722 GCF_000341935.2 Cephus cinctus
GGTGGTTGGAGGGTGAGGTGGGGAGGGCTAAAATGGGGTGTCCGTAGAGACGCAAGGTTAGGTTAGAGGGTGAAAACATGGCCGCGTCGAATCGGGAACAAATTTCATGGGGATCCCTCCTCCTTCTAAGGCACCCTTATAACGGCCCTGGTTCCTACCACCTCTTTGGTCCCCTATACCGATCGTCACCCGCCCACCATTCTCCGCAATCTCTACGGGAACTTCCTGTTCATTCTCCACTTCCTGCCAGTGTCGATATCTGACCCTCGTTAGTCCTCGGGTGTTCATAACCTCGAAAAATGCGATATGCCCCCAAGAAGACGCGGTCTCATGGTCATCCATCTTGGCCGATCATTCGCCGCCCTTACGGGACCCTTGTACATTAATTCGACTCATACTTATGCATATTCGCGTAATGCGTTCACACATGGACTTGCATACTAATAGATCACCCCCTATACCCACCCATTTTCCTGATCGATAGTATAATTGATCAAGATCGCCTCCAAGCCCTGTTGGAGCGGATTTTCCTCGAAGTTGGGAATTATAAAAGTACTCAGTGGTACCACTACCGATGACGGTATTGTTGTTAAGGGTGAATTCTAGGAAGCTTTTAGTAGCGTACCTTCGATAAAGAAACTTTTCCATTTGCAGGGGTGGTTAAATTGGTTTAGATCCTAATTCCGTACAGAATGGCATGGTTGGATTTTCAAAAATTCGATTTTTCTTAGCTTTTCTTTTTTGTCAAGTTACCCACCTCTAATATCTTCTCTGTCAAAGGATGAAACACAAGTTAGATGGCTTTAGTTAGAAACCGGAAACCGGAAGGAGCCCCTACTTCGATATCCGATTAAAGCAAAGATCAAGTAGACCGATCCTGGAGAGCAGCACGAGCCCTTATTTTAGGGGGTAAAGCCCAGGGCTGGTGAGCCGCTCACTTTTCTTCCTGGCATAGCATCGATCCCGCATTTAACCATCCGAATTCCCTGATGCAACTCCTCCTAATCTGTAACCAGGTACCCTTTTAATTCCGCCCGCTTCCCTCGGGATCTAGGGGATTTTCGTGGGTCGAAGGCAATCCGGGTGGTAGCTTAGTAAGTTTTTCGAAAATAGAGACGGAGCAAACGAGAAAACATCACTGGTGACTGAAAACCACTTGATGGTTAGGGAGTTACGTGTGCTTATGTTAACAACCCTTATATTTATATTATCTAGTGACTTTTTCTTATTCGTCTTTAAAATCCTAATGCACGACGAGTCGCGCTATGAAATTTTCTATATGAACAATAACGATACACAGAATGCCAGCACTGTCCAGGGGCGTGTTTACGAGGGGTTTTCGAACAATGGGGCCGGTGTCAGGTGGTGCTAGGATTCTGCGACACTAAACGCCATTGTCCCTGATGCTAAAGCACTTACGCTTCTGTACGCTTGGCGAGTATCCTTTATTATTTGGTTGCTGCAGGTAATCGCTCTGGAGAATCTAGGGGGATTCTTGATTTAGGGATATTCCTAGAGAGATTTAATAATGCCGATGATCGTTAACGGGTTTTCACGACAGCAGGGACATTTCCATAATCCGAAATGATAACTTTCCTATTCAGCCTGGTGTATAGTGCCGGATCGAGGCCTAGGGAATTTACGACGGTAAATCCGTACGCTACAGATAGACGACGGTGGGTAAATTAAAAAAAAATCCCTTTTCGTGAAAATACAGCAAAGCACGAAACCCGAGGGAAAAAAAAAAATGCCGAAGGCAGTTTTCATAGGGCGACGTCACGAATTTCAATCCCGTTTTTCCTAGCCGACTACTCGAACACGACAAGTTACTCTATGAGGATCGTGTCGTTCGCTTTGGTTTACGTTGGAAACTCCATTCGTCGCAAACATTCCAGCTTGCACATTTGCCCGCGGGTATTACGTATATGGGTTACATATGTGCAAATACATATATGTATAAGCGTGAAATTTATCGCCGATTAAAATGCTGTTCGACGCTCGTTCGAAACGCGACCAAATTTCGGATCGCACGCTGTAATTTTCCACGGTGACGGGGTGTTCCGAAAGTCTTTTTTTTTTCACGGCCATTTTAGTACCACCTCCAACCCCTTCGATGACTCCCCCCCCCCTTTCCCACCCCCAGGTTTCAATTCATAACACCCACCCTTCGACCATTTTCCATCCCCTTGTCAAAACCCTCTGCCAAAAGACTTTCCCGTCATCGTTCTCATGGTGGAGAACGTGTCGCCAATTGCGAATCTCTCGCGTCTGTCGACAGTCATTTTTTTTAATGATATCCTTCAACGACTCAATTTGTTCAGTGTTATCTTTGCGAAGCAGATTCTCTTTTTTTTTTTTTTTCGTTAATTATCAGCTACCCCACAGTAAAAAAGAACTGCCTGTCGTTATATTTTCGTATTTCACCCTCGGGAGCCATCCGGTGCAGAATCGGGAATCCTTATTGGACACGGCGATGAGACCAGTGAAAAGTTTTCACGTTGGCTGTTGGTACGATTCGCCGATAATAAATTGCCTTTAACGTGCGGCCCACCGGATATTTCTATGGGTCGTGTGACGTCCGCTTTACACGAGCGGAGAACGGATTCGCGCTACCACCGGATATGGAACTCTGGCAGGCTCTTTGAATACGCCCGTGGAAGCGAGAGTTTGATTGAAACTACCTGTAGGCTGGTTCCGTCGAGTAATCAAGAGTTGTGGGAACTTTTGAATCTAGGGAATTTTATCGGACAATATCTCGAAGCATTTTTAAACACCGTATCTACGCGGACCTCTTCGGCAACTAATCCATCTGGTGCCTATCTAGTGACATAGTGACAAAGTAACAGAAAAATAATCCCTAGTAATTTTACCTATTTCATTAGGATTTCCTTTCTTCTACGTGTCCTAACGGAAGCCCCGAGAAAGTCCTTGTAGGTACGTGTAAACGGGTTTTACGGGACTTCCACTTCCGGCAACTTCCGTTCGATTTATGCCTTTCCTAAGGTGCCAAGGCTCCTTACTTCGAGATCCACGGAAATCAAGCCCTTACGGACTCAGCCGAACTACCCCCGGAGAGGCTCCACTCCTTAACCGTAACCGTACGGTACGCCTGCCGTCACCATATTGCAAATGTATTCGGAATCCACGGGCATCGGAATGGCCCTTAAATCTAAACCATGGCAGCCTAATAGTCTCGCCAACACTTTCCCTACTCACAGTTTATCCAAGATGGCTCCCGGGCACTATATCACGTGTCCTGCGCGCCTCCCACTCGAAATGGCTGACTTTACATAGAATCCCATTTACACGCATGTACGATGTACATATATACCCAGATAAATACAAATGTATACCTGTATATATAAATCAGACTGAAATATACATTTACTTTACATAGGCGCGTCTACGGTACTGTTAGGTCAGGTTAGTTGCTGAATTAGGTTAGGTTTAGGTTAACTTGGCACCAGGCGTATATCCATCCCGTAACGAGTGTGTGCATAATGCAAGCTCGTGTAACGTGCGCGCGTAAATTGCACTCTTTTCTTTTTTTTTTCTTTTTTTTTTTAATGCGAAAACACTAGCGAACTTGGAGAAAGTCGCGAGTGCAACTTTCCTAGGGAGTTTATGAATATCAGTTAAGTGCACCTGGTACGCGTTACGAGCGCTCCAGATCGTGCGTTCGAAACTGTTTCGTACCTCTACGTATGTACAACGTGCCATCCAGGTACATCCGAGTAATGGGTATTTGCGTTATACCCGTACAGTGCATTTGCACTTCAAGTTACTAGGAGGAAACAACTATTCCCTAGGGATACTTAGGGAGACGCGAAGGTAAGCGATGCGCTTGTTGCTTAAGGCCAAAGTTTTCCTCGTTAAATGTGCGCACGATGGGTTAGCTCATTTTCGGATACGAAACGTGGAGAAGTTGTCAATTTTCTTTCAGTCGATTTTTTTTTACTTTTTCATATTTTTTTTTTTTGGTTTAAAATACAGCACTGCGAAAATGAATTTACGATTTGTTTGTAATTTAAAAATTCATGAATTTCGTTGGATTTGGTGTGATGATTTTTTAGTATCATTAATATTATAAGAGCTACTTTGATTTATATGGTGCACGCACGAGGGTCTGTAAGGGAAGGCATTTTTTTTGTTCCCCTAAAAAGTGGAAGATGTAACTAGATTAGGCGTCCATTTTATTCGTTATATATACCACCACTCTCGTGTACTAAGAGCGCACACGTACTTCGGTAATGACTACGTAACCCAACGGGAATTGGCTATTCCCCTAAAAATACGAACTCGAGGACGGGTATGAATTGAATATTCAATTTGGAGGATGCCGGCCTTTCCTCCGTTTAATTAATTCGAGGTAAAAAAAGTGAATTACCTGGTTGCGAAAGCCTTCTACCTCGGAACCCATTCTCTCGGCGGCCTTCTAAAATATCTCCGCAACCCCCATCTAAAAACTCCGAGAGCTTTCCAATGACGCCATTGGCCTTTATTACCGAAATATCGAAGCCAATTACGCGAAAATCACTGTGGCGCTGTGCCTGTGCTTGAGGTAATAAATAAATGTATTACATTAAGGATGAGTCCCATAAGGCTAACTTTATTCATTTTTCTACCGACTAGGTATATTTCAAGGGTAGAAATATTATAAGAAATTCCATATAGAAAATTTTTTCCATTTCCAAATTACGCGCTACCCTTTGTACCCTTCTTATTCGAGCTCAATGATTTTCATCCCCTAGATTGTCAATCCTCCCGCATGCATCCCCTACCAACCAGGACAGCCATTCTTATTTGCACACACGAGACATAAGGTAGTTGGCAACTATCCAAAAACTTTATCCTCGAGGGATGACTTTTCTTACTTTTTCATTACCAGCTGCAAGAAAAAAAAAAAAAAAAAAAAAAAAAAAAAAAAAAAAAAAAAAAAAAAAAAAAAAAAAAAAAAAAAAAAAAAAAAATTGCGAAATTTTGAAAATTCAGCCACGAACGACAATCATTAGCCAAAACATTATTTTTCTCTTCCCTAAATTTATCGTCCCTCGAGTAAGCAGAAAAATTTGGTTTTACCAAGTAAAAAGGAAAGCTTTAAGTTACTTCGTTGGGCTTCTAGCCACCCTAAAACTGGGTTAGCTTTTCGCACCCCGTTTTCTTACATCCGGCGGAAAACAACCCTTAAGGGCAATTCCTTTACATCCCCCCGAATACTTACAGTCACTTAGGCGTCGTATAATGAAACAAACGAAATCCACCCCCTGGCTTCTTCTGCGTATTTCTGTCTAAGACAAAAGTGCACACCCGCTACAGTGACGTATCATAATGGAAGGGTCAAAGCGTTTAGTGTTGTTCCTTTTTGAATTTAAAGACTCCACTTTGAACTGCCAGTAGAATTTTTTTATTGCCACCCCGGAAATAACCTCTAGGCCTTGTCGTGTGACGCTACCCTGCCCGGGGAACAAGGAAGCGTGCAATTGGATCCTAGTGCAACCGTAAAGTTCATCGTTGTTGCACATGCTTAAAAAAAAGTTTATCGCTCACATACAGGTCAAAGTTTATTGCTGTCAGACAGGTTAGGCGAGCCTGAGTCCCTGGAGTTTTCAGGAAAGTTAATAACGACCTGGGCGAATTGCGCGTGGTAACGATTTTATACCTTTACTTTTCTTCGCTTTACTTCCTCCTACCTTTAAATCATTCCAAATTACACGGTGCGACGAGAACTCGGTTGGTATCAATTTCAGATTTTTTTTTTTACGGAACAAAAATATACGCGCGAATAAATAAACATATAGATAACAAGTAATATATTATTTTAATATAATAATTTCATATATCGTGTCATTAAACAAAAATTAACGCTTGGCAAATTTACCCTAAATATAAGATACCGAGCACGTGGTAAGCACGCTTACCTGACCAACCCCGAAAAGCACGTGGCAATATTTTGAAAGAAAGCTCGCAAGGAGAGGGTAGACAAATATTTTTAATAAAAACATCTACACTCATCGTGACAGTGTATTGTTTTCAAAATGGAAAAAAAAAAAACTACCCTTTGCCCGAGGCGAATATCCGAGCATGTAATTCGTACTGTAAAACAGTATCCATGAAAATATTACGATCAACAAAAATTTGTCACTGGGTTTCAACAATTTTTTAAATAATTCAAAACTCTCCATTCCGTGACTGGTACTACCGGGCGAGATTGCACACGTATGAAAAATCACACGCAAGCAGACCTTATCGACAGTTTCAATTCCACGTGTCACCAGAGAATTCCACGTTACACTTAACACTGATCAGTTTCGAGAGTGATCGGGACGACATTGGAAGAGATAAAAATGAAAAAAATAAAATAAAAAAAAAAATTGTAACTGAAGAACAATGCAAAATTCCACACAGGCGGAAGCATCAACCCATTTCCAGACTGTTAAATCCGTCTGGGAATTACAGGGTTGGGGTGTACTTTTTTTTCCCTCCCACGATACTCGATGATATTCACAGAGTGCAACCCCTCTGCTGCATCAGGGGTAGATACGCTTGCCAACACATAGCAAGCAGCTGTAAACATTAAAATCACGCGTAAACCAATATAATCCCATGTCGCGTATAAGCGTAAGGAGTCATGCGGGGTGAAAAATATTCGCGGGCTGATCGAGCATATTTTGCGAAGGGGGATGATTTTTTTTTTCTCTATAACCTTTTTTATCTCTGTCCAACCTAAAATTACTATAAGGGATGCAAGGGAAGACGGGATCTGAGCGGGGGCTTTAGTTTATATTCCGAGGATGAATCCCTGATGAAAACTTCGGCTATGATCGCGGCCGGGATGCCGAGGGTGGTACGGGGTGGCAAGAAAACAAGGGTGGAAAGGAAAATGGGGTGGGTTTTCTACCTAGTCGGCTACGTTCGCAACCTAACGATGCTGAATCATAGAGAGACTCGCCGGATGATTGTCGGAGCTTCTAGGAACGTTTATGGTGGTCGAGGGGTGGTCGGGCAGGGGGTTGAAATCTGGCGATGGGGTTCGACGGTAGTGAGTCGAAACGGCGTCTGGTACAGGGTGTGCATGTAGGGAGTGCCGGAAGGCATGCTTTAAAATTTAACCACGTAATCAGCACGAGGCCGCGTTTTAATTTGCATCCGTCAATATTTACGGTGCCTCCCCCCCATTTCAACCTTCGACCCCCCCTCTCTGATTTGACCCGCCATAAGGAGTATCAGGGACGTTTGAATCTTCCCGCGAAAAGGTAAAGACACTCCTACCCCTATTTAATCTTCGCATCTTATTTACCTACGGCAACAACCCTTGCGAGTAAAAATTATTCTCTTTTTCACTTAGTTAGTTACCCCATCGCCAGGACTTCCGGCATCGATCTTAGTTAACAGGACGAATTTTCGTACCGTCGCTCTCATTCGGTCCGCCGTAGAATCGGTAAATTATTTCGCGGTATTAAATTAATTCCCACGTGGTAATACGAATAAGGGGTTGCATGGTTTCTTCGGAGTTCAAAGGTCCTGTCAGTCTGTGGAAAGTGTAAATACAAAGTATCAAGGGTAATTTCTTCGCAATGAGGATGCGACGGGAGATGAAGATTCCTATGTGAAATTAATGCAACCCTTAATTAAGATATTAAAAAGAATACTTAACGAAGACCCACCACACTTGGTTATACATGTATGGCCGATATCTGTGCTTAAAGATAATAAAGGAGGGAATAGAGCCGTTACCTTCAGGGGTGTACCTTGAATCCCATGGGCCCCCGGGTCCTCCTCGTTCCGAACATCCCCTAGCGAAACGCTAGATTTTGGATTTTCCGCATGGTTGAAGTTTCTAACGTCTCTATAGAGGGTGGAAAAAAAAAGTAATATGAGAAAAAAGAATTAACCTCACAGCAGAATTAGAAATGGCTGCAATGACTTACACAGAAGAGTAAACGACAATCGATTTTTGAAACGGCGATCAAGGGGGCTGAAAAATTTTTTAAATTTCAAAACAGACCTCGCTCTCTCCCCTTTTGACGTACGTCCACAAATTATGACAAGGGTACGTTACCCTAGAATCCCGTTTCTATTGCTCCACGAGTGGATCATATTTTTCAATTGTGCATATACGTGCGTGTATGTGTTCAAGCACACGTGTCACAAACGCTTCACTGAATCTTTCCTCGTGTTTGTTATTCATTACAAGATGCCTGCCGTTTGACGTTAATACGTAAGGACAGGTAAATGAACCTTTTTTTTTTTCTATTCTCGATGCAAGTGCCTGGCTGTGGCTACCCTCGTTCAACAGCTCACGCGGTCTTTCCGTACACCCTATATATGGATGGCAATTTTTTATGTAAGAATTTGAGACTAAAAAACATGTTCTATTATCGCGTATCGGTGATTCTTGAAGTTTTTAATAAGTCCAAATGAAGATAAGAAAAATAATTTTTTTTGAGTAATACCAAAAAAAAATATACTAAAAACATTTTAGAAAAAATTAATATTAGCATTTTTTTCATTTCGAAATGAAAAGATCCCCTTTTTTTGTACCGTTCAACGTAGCTTCGTTAAGTCCCGGTTTCATTAGGGCGACGAGTGTCGTAAAAGTCGCGCGAAATTAGCCGCTTACTTACCGATTAGTAGCGCGACAGCTTATACCAGCGACGCTCGACTTAATGGACCGTGGTATTTTCCGTAAATGTGGAAAATTCGAATTTGCCGTGTCGACGCCCGTCGGATAAACTGCACCCGAGTGCTGCTATTGTTATGATTACATCGATCCGCGACAATTATTTATCATTATCATCCCTCCGCATGCTCGCGATAATGAATTATAGTAATTTCGTTGATAAATTACGTAAACGTATATTATTTACTCGCCAAATTCCCCGAGTAAATAATTCCATAAGCGCCATTATCGCGTTAATTTATAAGCATAGCGATAACAAGTTCTTAAGCTCGACTATCAAAGCTGGACAAATATTAATAATTAGTAAATCCTAGCGCAGTATTTGCTGGATTCGCGGAAGGGTGGAAAAAATCCAAAATGATATATAGCTATATAAACAAGCCCAAACGAGGTACAAGGGAGGCTGCGATTGACGGTTGGGGGTGTTTACAAGAAGATTGGGTTAATGGGTAAATAAACGTTGGCAGCACTGCGCTGATCTCGGCATTTCGCAATAGGCGAAGATTGCAGGGTAGGAAACCTGAAATTTTCGTAGGTGGTTGTTTCGATAGGGGGAAGGTGATTCCGAGCAGGTCAGGGCCGTGACTTAGGGGTGGTCCAGCCTGTAGTTTTTGGTGGTTCCGCAGTGGGTACCACACTTGTAACAACTAAACCTATCTACTTACCAACGTACCTACCTACCCTTACACTGTTCCGTGGGGGGTAGGTTTCCACGGTGGCTGCCGAGAAATACAGCCGGCTATGGCTTGGATATGTAAATAGGTTTGTGGGGTAAGTGCGGCCGTTTCCGTATTCATGGCTTAATGCCGAGTTCGCTCCATTAAGCCGAGTTCTCACGTAGCGAGCAGACTTCGAGATCTCACCTGGACTGCCCCCCCCCCCCCCCCCC
>NW_014332862.1:59881-70227 GCF_000341935.2 Cephus cinctus
CTGGACTGCCCCCCCCCCCCTCCTCTCAGTCCAAAGGAGAAACTTTCATCCCACTTTTGGGATAATGCCGGTGATTTTTCTTTTGGCTCGATTTTCCAAAGTGCCGCGAATTATCTGGAATTGCGGGAGCCGCCAATCGAAATTTCAGTCATGAGAAATCCCCATTGGGAGATACCCGGTCTACGTATGTAAGCCTGGCTCAGACCTCAGTCCTACGTTCATACTGAAATTCAAGTTCGGTCCAAGTGGATTCAAGTTCGATTCAAGTAGATTGAAGCTACCGTTGGTTGAATGGCGGTTGAACTTTGACACTCAGCCGATCTCAGATTCATGCTCGACGTAGGACAGATTCGGGGTTTCGCGTTTGGGATGAACTTGCCGTTCGGAGACTGGAACTAGTTAGACGCGTCATAGCGTTATACCTTGGTACCCAGGGAGAAGCTAAAGTCCCGTCGAACTTGGATTACCAAAAACTACGTACTTTTTCTAACAGTTTGAATAATTCCCTAGAACTTTTTTATACTTCCCCTAGTATTCTCTGACGGCACTGCCGGGGGTTTTGGGAACAAAGCTAAAAGAAAATACCCAGAATTACTTCCCTCACTCTCGTACCTTATACCCCATCGCTGAAGATGGCACCATCTCGCGTTCTTGAATACTCTTCCGGGTTTTTCCACGGCAGAAATGTCTCTCGGTAGCATTTCGCGTGCGAAAGAAAAGTGCCGGTACCTCGAGTGGATGATAGGGGGGTGGAGCGGAGGGACCAGGAACGCAGTCGGGATGGTACGTTGGCTTGACTGGGTTATCCGGGAGGCTGCTGGAGTTCGCCGAGGGCTGGAGATGGGAAGAGGAGGGCAATACGGACATTGTGTGGGAGTTTGAGATACAGAGCCGAGTTTTCCCCTAGAAAAGTAAGAGCGAGTAGGTTGGCTGCCATGCTACAATGTAAAGTACTCCGGGCTGTATTCTTTTATTCCGCGGAATATTTTACTAGGAGGGAGAACTTCCTGTGTCTACCCAGAAATAATGACCGCCCCCCCCCTTCCCGACCATTTTCACCCCTTTCATATTCCACTAGACACCCTCGATGTCCAGGCCAGAATGGCCGTGTCTTCTTTTTCTCTCTTGTCTAGTTCCTTTTCTTTTGTTCACTTCGATGAACCCTAGTTGGCATCATGTACCTGCGGGCAGGATTAAAATAGCCGAGTCCAGGAAATCTACCGTATTTCTCATCTAGGGACTTTTTTTCTCGCAGAGACGCCTCGACTGTATTAGACGCAGAGGTTTAAAGAGATCTTTAAAAAAGTCACGTTCGATCTAGGGAATTTTTTTTTAACTTATCGCCACCCTGCCAGGCTTACGATTACTCGAAAAAAGTAAATCTAGTTCATGGTGTCACTGGTCCTGGTTATATATATATATTTTTTTTTTGTCACTTTGTAAGGTGCCGTTATTTCGCTCATGATTTTACAGCCGGTTGTTGGTAACAAAGTTCGCATTGTGCTCAGGAAAATATAGGTTGAAGTGTGGAGAAATAGGCAACAAAAGTTTGTAATGCATAATGCATGAGGTTTCCCATAGCCTAAAATTTGCTCTAGTAACGCCGCAGAAAGAAACCCTCATGAATATGTCACCGTGCTATACGGTCGTCGACTATGAAAAGTCCTTGGCTGCGTGCACGTTGCGAAATGCACCCATGCACTTTTGCATTCCGTATTTACGAGATACATAACTGGGCTTGGTAGTCATGCATACGTGTAGACGCGAAACAGTAGGAAGTTGTAAGAGCTACGTATCTTTGCTATTGGAAAGCTTAACAATAGCCTGGAATATGACATATGGGTCGGACACGAAATAATTGCAAGAGGCTGGCGTGTCGTGATGGGTATATTTGTTTTTTGTATTTAAAATTTTCTACTAACTTTTCGTGCGTAAGATTTCACTCGACTGTATGGGGACGCGTTTTTAATTTTTCTCTGTGACTATTGAATGCGAATGTACGCGTATGGAAAATTCCCTAGATAAAATTATATAAATGCATCTTACCGTAAGTATTCAAAGTGTATTTGGTACTTATTGGGAAAATACCCAAGCTCGTTCCGTTTGCACTTCGCATACCGAGCGCCTCGGTGCGAGCCACTAGTTACTTTGAAAACCAGCAGATTTGTACTTACTCGGCGTGCCGTTACTCCTGCTTACTTTGTACTTTGTACAGGAGCAAGTGGAAAAGGAACAAACCAGTCAGACAGCCGACCCAGCCACGCCTTAGACAACCAAGCAAGCTGAGAGCCAACCACGCCCCTAGTACTTTTATCTATTTTACTTTATTGTACTTTGTTTAATATTATTCGATGGCTGTGGTATGAATTTTTCCTTCTGGTATTGGGCGAATGTTATTTATAAAAATTAAAAAATTAAATATTCTAACAGTTTACTTTGATATTCTAAAAAGTATTCCAATTAAACTTCAATATTTTTCAGAATTTTATATAAAGTTTTTACTTTTTAACAAAGTTATCCTAATTGCCTGTATCCTTTCATCCATGTTTTACAAAATTCAATATCGAATGCATCTGCCTCTCGCGAGATGCACTCATATTAAGGAAATCGAAGAGAACGGATTTTTTTTAATAGAAGTAAAAATTTTTCCTTTACTCTGCAGACACGAAATAACTAGAGGCGAATGAGTTGGAAATTTTAAGAATGTTTAAATGGTTATTTCTCATCGTCGTTATTTAATGACGAATAGAGTCAGAAAATTATCCCTGGGACGTACTGCAGACTGAAAGCGACAGGTACTATATTTCATGAACACAAAATCCACTAGGAATTCACGGAATATAACTGTACTGTGATTTAATGCGATTTCACTCGCGATTGTACAATCCCATGTTAAATCCATTTATGGAGAGTACAAAATCCCTAGAAAAATATTTGGAGAGAGCAGATACATTTGAAAAATAAGCTAAGACGTCTGTCAAGAGTAAAATAAAAATAAAATACAATAAAAACTGCATATATACTATATCTATCTATATACTGCATGTATATCAAAGGAATCCACTTTTAAAAAAAAAATATTATCTTATAACGGCTAGGAAATAAAACGATGAAAAAAATACAGTACTTTTTCGAACACACAAAAATCCCTTTGCTGCACCGAGTTTCCAAAAAAGATTTACCCGAAGTGCTCAAAATCATCAGTAATAATGTACTAAAAGTAACTATTGCTTTAGCTTTAAATGAAATGCGCGCTAACGAATTCCTCAGATATCGTTACCACACAAGTATACTTAAAATCCCTATATGCATAGCGAAGCCCATATATACAGGGTGTTCCGAAACTACCTGACCCGGTGGGTATGGCGGTGTTCGGGAGGCTTCATTGATCACGAAAATGACCTTCCTATTGTCCGGAAGCTCTTAGTTTTTAAATGGGAGCAGGTCAAAGTTGACCAATCAGAACGAGGCGTCAAGAGAAACGTAGGCACCTACGAACTCTGTATTATTATTATTTCTTCCCTCGTTTTTGTTTCTCGGGGGCTTGTTTCTTGTTTCTTGTTCCAATAGGCGTGCCTTCGGCTGACGTCATCCTGCCCGAAGCCACCGAGAAACAAAAGCGAGGGAAGAAAACTCAGAGTTCGCAGGTGCCTACGTTTCTCTTGACGCCCCCCTCTGATTGGTCAACTTTGACCTGCTCCCATTTAAAAACTATGACCTTCCGGACAAAAAGAAGATCATTTTCGTGATCAGTGAAGCCTCCCGAACACCGCCATACCTACCGGGTCAGGTAGTTTCGGAACACCCTGTATATTTGTCTACGTAATAGTGGTATTTATGGGCATCCAAAATTCATTGGTTCAAATTCATCAAGCTGAATATATTCACTTGGTGGAAAATAATTATTTGCTAATCTCTTTGAGGTTGGTATACCGAGTTTACTCTTAGTCCAGTGAAAATGAATATTTCCAAAATCTCCGAAAAAATTCAATTAAGGTTATATTTTTACTAACCAGGGATATATTTTTTTTGTCAAAAATAATTTAATCGTTCGACGTTGAAAAATATTTCTTTCGTTATTTAAAAAAATTAAACGCTCAATTATTATCGCATACCACTTATCATCAAATTCGAAAAATTCCCTAGACATTAACATCGCGGCAATGTGTACACGGCTGTTTTTGCTACGAATACACGAAAAGCAGATAAACGTGGATAAAGCGGCAAGATATTGGCGTATCCTCTGAAATTAACGAAGTATAAAATTGCAGGAGTCCACAACTGCGCTCGTTCCTTCGTTAGGGTCCTGCGAATCCTTGAGGCGTAAGGACGCGATAAAGGATGCGGAATAATTTGCACATTGTTGCCAGCTTTCCTTGAAAACTAAATAAGTTAACTTTACCCCGGCGAAAGTTTAAATCGCTATCGTTCCGCGCCGCCCCCTCCCCCTCGTTCCGTCACACCGTGCGGCGCCGGTGCGAAGCCAGATTTTCGCGTTATTGTTGCCGATGAACATTTTCACCCGCATCGTTTCAACATTTGCACCCGTTATACGTGCGCAGAGTTGCCAACTACTTCCACACCTATTTAGTCATATTTTTCCCCTAGAAAATTCCCACATACACCAATTTAAATATTTTCTGTTATCGTACCATCGGATCATACGATATCCGATGGCAATTACAAACGTAATATGGTTGGGCCGAAATTCCCTAAAATTCCCTATACGGTGTTCTAGAAATTGGTATTACTTCTATCTCACTGTGTAGAGTAAGATATACCCTATTAGATTGCTAGACGTGTAAGATGTCCATCCGATACTCGATCAGTCGGACCAATGGAGTATTACCGTAATAGGTGACTAGGTGGCCTAAGTTGGCTAACCTGAGAAGGTATATCGATCCGTAAGGTTAATTACTGCAATTGCCTGATTTCATGTACGTACGAACACGTTGCCAAATTCGGAAATTCAAAAGGGGTTGGTACTTGCCTGAGTCTCATTTGATTTAGGTGTAATTTTCATTAATACCAACCAATTTCCTTAACGAAAACCCAGAAGCTACGCATTGGGTTACTAAAGTTTTGGATCTTCAAGATTTCCTGCTAATGTCCCTAGGATTTCAGATAGATTGTCTCACGGTCGAAATACGAGTGAGAAATTATGGATCAAAATGTGAGATCCTAGTGATAAAATCCCTAGGAAGTAGGTCTTAAGTATTAGAAACTGGATAAGGTCGTCTTAGAGTATATCCGGGTCTATGGCTAAGCGAGGTCACTGAAGGCGGTCGGAGGTGATCGGAGGTCGAGGAAGACGATCGAACTGATCGGAAGCGATTGGTAATCATGTGGCTCGGCAACCCTCGTATCATGCCAATAATCTCTTCGAGCCTCGTATTTCATGCTGGCTTGACCAGCGGCACCAGCACCACTGGCAGGACCAGTATCCACCACCTTCAGGGCGTACCTTCAACAGCCGTCAACGTCATCGACAGCGACTCATCCTTTAGGATCAGCGGATGAAAATCCTTTGAAGAAAGTTCACCCCGAAGGAACATCAAACACGTAAAATTATTCCCTAGGGAATTTCACTAAACTTATTTCTCATCCTTGCGTTAGAAATAGGGTTCAGTTATAACCCTAGATTATAGAGTCCTATAATAATAATAACGTCTCTATTATCAAGCCGCTGCAAAGGGCGAAAATCGGCTGACTATTTAGCTATTCCACGTTCTGATCGTCCTAGGTCACGGTCAGACCTATCTTGAACTTCTACGTAACAAGCGTCCCTTAAGCGATTTCTCTATTGACTAGGGATATTCTTACGTATGGCACGTGAACGTAGTTACAGGTCCCTGACGGTGCTAGGGATATTACATGTGTCTAAAAAATCTCTAGTTCGGATTTTCATTAAAAAAAGTCATACGCTGGCTCCACCTCTATTGGAGTCTAGGGTATTTTCCGAATATTCATGAGTTACTGGATTTCCACTGGGGCATATTATCGCCTCAGGGTTGCCAATATAACTATATGGACTAGTTTGTAGTCCATTGACAGTACACTCTCTGTCTGGTGGTAGACCGATGTTGAATCATGCGTACCAATGTTGTTGACCTATCGAATCCAGCACATTGCTTGCATACAGGTTTCACTGTACTCGGTAGATCCTAGAGGTCTGGGTCGCTATGTTCGTGATTACTCGAGGCTCATCGCGTCAGATCGAGACACGATTCGCAATCGAATGTTTCATGCCAGTAACACGGATTAACGCTGAGAATCAATGAGAGTCAGACTAGTGTCTAGGGAAATAAAATTTTAAAAAGTTATTACCAGTTTTTCATACGTAGTATACGCTGCGTATACGTATATTCTAAAATTATATTTTTTTACCTCAAAACAAAATTATCGTAACAACGAAGAAACTTTGCTCGAGAATCCGTTCGTTGAATACCGAATACAAATTTGGAGGTTAAAAAAAAAATGGTTTCTTCGAAAAAATATGACGGCAATCAATATTCTTACGTATGTGACTTTAAATTTATCTCAAGGGAAAAGCGCACGAGACGAAAGTCCAAAATGCATTCTGACGATTTATATGGGTGTTCCCGTATAACGGGTGGGCGGAACAAATCGGTGCACTTTTCTTCGCGAAACATAAATTTACCTTGGCAACAAATTCCATCGGCTTGCCAACTCGAATGCACTCCGATAATTTCGAATCGCGCGACGTGACTGGTTGCGTGTGCGAGTGGTGTTCGGTATGAAAGCACCCTTAAATATCACTGAGAAATGCAAATGGGTAATGCGCCGTTGTAATCCGAGGCGTGCCGGAACAGTTAATGGAGGATTTGCAAACAGCGCGAACGAACAGGATAATCGTATCCTGTACACGCACGCGGACACCCTGTACATGATGTTGTACCTTAAACCTAACCTAACCTAACAAAAGCAGTCTGGAATCGTCTTACGAGATTCAGAAGCCGAATCGGCTTGTAATTAACGAAAAAGTAAGAAATTTCGAATAACTTTAAACACGCGAAAAGAATTATCATTATCTTGTCCTTTCCAAAATTTGAAAATATTTTTTTCCCAATGTTACTGCTGGAAGTTGTATTTTTTTTTTTTCCAGACACCCGTTACATGACTGAACTCGAAGGATACGAAAAATGGCCTGTACCTCCGAGAACTCAGGAATCTAGGTTAGCAGTCTCGAAGACCTAAACGTACGTTGCGTCCACACTGAGAGTCACGAGAAATGCAACTACCCGATGCACAAGTGCATAATCAGAGGTTACATGCTCGTGCTTATCGGCGTGACAAATATTTTCGTGAAACGCGCTCGGAAAACTTTTTACAGTAAAACTTGAATCCTGTCGAAAATTACGTTATCGTAGTTTTCAGTATCGTTTCGCTTCGACCGAAATCACCTTAAGGATTCCCTTTGTGTCTGCTACCCCGTGCCCGTGACGTCGATGAAAATTAGGCTTAAGGACTCGTCACGATCAATTTATTTTTGAAACCGCACTTCGGCATTCAGCTTTGTTCGTCGTCCTGGAGTGGCTAATGAACCTTTACTACTGATAGTTCAATCAATTAGGGTAATTAGGGGATGACCCTTTGATGTAAAGGTACGCGGGTAGGATTGAAAAAATCGATTCCAAAAAATAATCGACACGCTTCAGGGCCCACGGGCCCAATTTGAAAGGCTCGTTAATTTATATAACGCGTACCTTGTATATTTGCGCAGCAGTAATATTAATGCGTTACCATTTGTAAGTGCTTACGTAAATTTCGACAGTCTAGGGAGTTTTCTCATTTCCAAGTAAATTAAATCAGTGCTCAACGAAAACCTAATTAATTACGCGCTCCATTAATCGAGACGGATAATTCGAGTCTGTCGGCCGGGCCGGGTGATGTATCGTGACGTCAAAAGAAGAAGATGAAGTGGAACCAGCAGGAGAAAAGAAGGTCGTGCCACACTTATCCCTAGATGTAAAAAAAATAGAGAGAGATCCAGGGAATTTCAATTAAATAAAGAACAGCCATAGAAGGAACCTTTAAAATACGTTCCTGTCGTCTTCAATCCATTCATCGGGCTGAATGACGGGAACAAAAAATTCCCTAGGAACAAAAAAAGAACAAAAGACCAACCAAAGCGAACGTATGGAAGAGAAATATACCTAGGCAAAGAAATTGGCAAGTTACTTCCTAGCAGTGGTGGCACATCCTAGTGTTTTTTCCCCCTCTCTCTCATCCTTCGCATTCATCCCTTCTTGGCGTAAAGTCCATTCTCATGGCAAATACGAAAGAGCGATTCGTTTGGCGACCACGGTCGACGATATTTTCTATGATAAACTTCTTCCACCCCCTCTCCCCCCACCCTCCCCCCACGTTCTTTCTAGCTACAAATTTTTTATTCTTCCTCAACCACCCTCCGCCCACCCCCGCTCTGCACCACCTTTTTGAACTGACTTTTGGCAGAGGGCGCGGGCGCACTCTTGGCACGCGACTAACTTGCAGCTGCGACCGTAAAGATCGCAGCGGCCGTGCCGAGGAGAAATAACTAGGAGGAAAATAAAGGAGCAGGGTGGGAATTCTGGGGGAGAAAAAAAATAAAAACAGTTTGCGCGGAAGAAAATTAAATGAAAATTATGAAACTTAAGGACAACGGAGAACGACTTGCAACCGATTCAACTTGCGATGTCCTGGTTACTTTTAATTCTAATTAACGAGCTACTACTTAGTCGTTGATATAGGAGCTTGTCGACCCGCTCATTAATTAATTGGGTCGTATCGACGATCACTTCATCAGCCCTGTTTTCTTCTATCGAGTCCTCCTTCCTCGGTTACCGCATTTTTTCCTTGGTCCCTCTTCGCTCGGTGACGACTATCTGTATTTTTATAACACGTTTCGTACCTGCGTTAACTTTCTATATTCTAACATCTTATTCGACGCTGGAAATCCTAGGGGAAATATATGCACGATAGTAAAAATCCATGAAATTACTGTGTTATTTTTGTTTTCTTTTTTTTTTCCCCTAGCACTTTTGTCGCGTTCCACGTCTTCCCTCTCGTTTCACTGCTGGAATTCTTGGCTAAACATACCGCGCTCCGTGGCGGCAATGCTCATAATAAGACGACGTAATTTTTATTACATCCGGCACGGCGGGGGGGGGGGACATCTCTAAACGGGACCCATTATCGATACGTGGCTGCATTCGTTACGGGGGCCCCTTTTACACGCCCACGTGATTTATAGGAAGCTAGTTACAGTCGATGCTCTGGGATCTCGGGAGAAAGGAGATACACAAGTAAGAAATAGGTGGGTTTTTACTAGGGTGAAACTGATTACTTATCTCGAGATGCGCGAGTGCGATAAGCTGAGATTTTGAAAAATACGAAACTATCGTCTGGTTCCGATGGAGCGATTCGGAGAGTCTAGGAAGTTTTATAGGGTAAAATCGAGACCTTCGTGAAATTTTCCTAACGCGAGTTCATCGATTCCAATGCAATCGAATCAATCGATTCCATGAGAATCTTTCGATGTTCCTGTGCTAGTGAGAAAAAAAAAGGTAAAATTGTCGAGCGATCTCATCGCGCGAAATCATATCGGTTATTGTGTATTGCACCGTGGAAATTTCTGGGGAATTTTTCGAAGAGGTTACGTGACACAGAGAGCGAGAGAGAGGCATATATATATATATATATATATATATATATGTATTTCACGTAGAAGACGAGTATTGAAAAATGAAAAATTCTGGAAATAGAATAACCCGCGTTACGTTACGATCAGGGGTATATAACAATGAAATTTTCAATTTTTGAATATCGACGAACTCGACGATAAAAATCATTTTCACAAATCGAATCACCTTTGATTCTGCCGTACCTATTCTTTATTCAGCGCCATCTGTACAAAGGACGAAAAAAAAAAAGTCCCTAGAGTGATGCCTTCGCTTGAGCTTTCACGTATTACTGTCTTTTTAATGTCTTCGTCCCTTACTTATTCGTCAAAGGCTTCGCTCTGGTTGGTCTCGATGCAGATTGAAAACTACTTAGGAAAGGATACGGACTCGCGAGTTTACCTCGATTCCCCCAAAAAATACAATAATAAAATATAAAAGATATCAGCCTCTCATTCGATTCCCTTACATATCTTTGCATTCGCTTTCACTTTTCCCTCCGACTTATACGATTCTCAAGGATACCCAACCTGACAGCCCCTAAGAACAACGTACAAGTATTGTCTTTCTAATACTTTTTGAAATATCCACATTTCAGCCCTTGACCCTAAACCCCAGTCCATACTGACCCCCAACTGTCAAATCTCCCCCCCCCCCCCCCCC
>NW_014332862.1:70301-75455 GCF_000341935.2 Cephus cinctus
CAACTGTCAAATCTCCCCCCCCCCCCCCCCGGAATGCCGCATTCGAATTACCATTTTTTTTTTATTTCCTACCTTCATCCTTACCAGTCCCATGGCTCCCTTTCGACCTTTTTGTTTCTCTCTAATCCTGCTCGAGCATCGGGGTCACGTGCCTCCTGAGAAAAATGAGAAAAGTCTGGCCACTGTCATAACTTCAGCCTTGCGCCGGAAAAAGAGCCGACAATGTTACGTGGAACAGGAATAGGGACGGCAGCAGCAAGGGCAGCACGGTCGGATACGTAAGGGGACGGCAAGCGACAGTGGCACCCTGAAAAATTGACTTTGATCTCTACGCTCCTGATATCCATCCCAAAATGGTCCACACGAGCATCCGAGAGACCAGCGCCGCTGGAACACTACCAGCATCCTTATTTAGGAACCCTTTCAGTACCAGAACCGGTCCCTAGGTAGGCAGTATCCGTGACGAGGAAGCAGGATGGATGACTGGAGTATAGAGGCGACCAGGGGTGGATAAGAGGGGCGAGCGCAGGGGTGCGGTCAGGGGCGTCTCCTGTTTCTGAAATATTTCCCTCGTATTTCAATGACGTGATTCGAAAGCGAAATATCGAGGTTCTTGATGATCCAGGATAGCGGGGCTTCCTGGAAGCATGGCTACGTTTCGATGGAGGGGAGGGGGGGGAGGAGAAAAAAAATTCCCTAGGCCTTACGCGCGTTAACCTCAACTTTGTCAGATTTGGTAAATACTTCGACCATTTTTTAAACGCGATTAATACGCAGTACGTGCACGATATTAAGGTAACGTTAATTCTGTGTCTAGGGACTTTTGCGTTACTCGCTATACCTGTATGCCTATTACGTATTCACCAAGCGGTACGTCATGCTGCTATTTGTTTCAACAATTTTAATTTTGTGTTTTCGACGGGCTCGACCTATACTTTCTTTTTTTTTTTTTTACGTGCCGAGGTATACCTATCACGTCCCACGGGATTTTCTTTGCATCTCGCGTCAGGATAAGTCTATTTTTCTTTTTTTTCTTCTTTCAATAACGATCCTATCCTGACTTGTCCTTTCGACTGGAGGTCGAGCTGCGCCTGACGTTTGTCAGGAAACCAACGGAGTGAACATGGCGTCACATGCTAGCGACACTCTCTGCCTATCCCTGCTACGTAGGAACCTATAGTATATGCTATAGAGTTATACAACGAATGCATATATAGATATATGCATGAAAATCTGAAATTTGTACAGTTACGTAATACCGAGTATACGTACATAAAATTCGTCGTTTGGCTTATGAAACTCTCGGTAGATTCCAGGATTATTTTCTTTACAAAGTTTAATTTCAACGTAGACTCCTCCATCTAGTGTCGTGCGTATACATTAATAAAATGCTCATACGCGGACGAATATATATGGTGTCTTAATTAAAAGTTGTGGGAACCCTAATAAAAGAGAAAGAATCAGAAATTTTTACGGTCGCTCGTGTAATACGTAAAATCTAAGAAGACATCATTTACGGTGATGTCCTTCGAATTGTTCGTAAATTGGATGTAACTTTTGTGCTTGAAATTGATAAAAAGGAAGAAATATTTCTTTAATTGTAGCTCATTCGGATTTATGTGCACTCGTCGTTATTGGTCGGGATTTTTCTATTTTACATTAATTTCATTTTACTCTGACCCATTCGAATAGATCACAATCTAAGGACGCGGCACGTGTGTGTGTCGTAGGTGAACGTAGTTTCTCATGGTTACATGCGGGTGGAGCTTAAGTCGAGAACAGTAGAAAAAGTCAGTAGTAACGACAGTAGAGCAATAAACACCCTGAGTATGACTGCTCCCCGGGGCTTTGTATTCTTTCGCCTCGTGGTGGTTGGTACCTTGTGACGCGCTCAGCATTTTACTCGCGACAGTGCTAGGGAATTTTGTTGTGCAAACAACCAAACATTTTCTAGTTACTTATTTTAAAAGTATGAAATTAGAAAATAAAAAATTCCCTAGCCATCGTAATCCTTGGTCGCGACAGCCTGCGGATATAGAAAATTTATTAGCGATGATAAATTTTGATTGGAACTAAAAGAAAAATTCCCTAGGACGTTAATTTATAGGGAAATATAGAGTTGGTTGTAATTACCTGTATTGAGAAACAGTCGATAAAAACACACTTAAAATGCGATGTACGATGACCGGGAGAAAAGGAAGAAAATTTGATAAAAAATGTTCCTAGGAACAACCGTGCTCACCGGTCCTGTACCTGCTTCTGAAAGTTACCTACCCTTTAATGCTTTTACCGGGTTACTAGATAGAGACTAAGGCGAGCGAGTGAGCGAGGATAAACGTGTATCCGTGTTTCTAAGTAATGGTGGCAGTCGATCGACATTTCATGGAAATTGATCGAGACTTCGTGAACACCCGGTGCACTGCCTTCGGGAGCAGCCGAATCCCCTATTTTGTATCTTTTTCTCTTGAAATTTTTTTTTTTTTTTTTTTTTTTTTTTTTTTTTTTTTTTTTTTTTTTTTTTTTTTTTTTTTTTTTTTTTTTTTTTTTTTTTTTTTTTTTTTTTTTTTTTTTTTTTTTTTTTTTTTTTTTTTTTTTTTTTTTTTTTTTTTCTTTTAAAACCCATTGATCGGAAATATATCGCGAAGCTTTCCGCGGAGTTTTGCGCGAAACTACCGTAATTCATCCTATCTGCCGTATTTCACGGATTTCGTTCTTTTCTCGTGTTTTCCATTTGCTGGAAATTTTTTTGTCCCTCTTCAGATTTCCGGTGACGATTTTTAAACGTCTCTTCGTTTTCAGAAATTCACGAAAATTAGTTGCTTCATAATTTTCATCCTTCCACCCCACTTTTATTCATTCTTCCATTCTCACCCTACTCGCCGTTCCTTTTTCTTAACCGACCTCGCGATTCGAACCTACGTTAAACTCTCGAGATATGGGTACCGAACCGTGCATTTCCTTTTATGCACTTTTTAGTATGCACCCCGATGCACTTTATCCCATCACGTTATCCTTGACCTTTTATTGCCATTTCGAACTTTAATCAAAGGATCAGTTTTTCTATATCATTTTATATTCCAAAAGTCACTGATATAGCATCCTACCAACTTCAGAATCCTATTACCGCGCCGATCCGTTAAAAAATGAGAATTCACTTATCCGCGATATTAAAGTTTTCATCGATCGCTATTCAGCAGGAGCGGATACGTTAAAAATGAAAATGGATGCAATTTTTCAATTTCAAAAATATTTCACCATGAAAAAAAGGTTCCCTAGCCAATGCATACGATGCATAAAATTTTGCGTACGGGTGCCGCTTTCTATCTTGGCCATTTAGTCGGAGTGCCCAATTGCGTAACAACTGGCACGAGAGTGCACAACAAGTGTGGCTTGAATTCGCACGGCAAGTCTCCCAGGAACCGAGCGAACGCCCAGTGCCGACACTACGGCAGAACTTAACTCGTTAAAGTGCAACATTCGTGCCCCCATGTTGGTACGTGTGTACGAATGTATCAGGGGGAAGCGCATTGCAAAGGAATTGCATACGGAGTTGCATAGGTGCATGAGAGCACGGCTAATGCATTCTCGCATCTTCGTCGAGCCATCAAGCGTCGGATGCACTGCCCACGGGGTCGGATAGAACGTTGCATTAAAACGTTGCACCGACCATCAAGATATTTGCATAATAGTGCACCGGTGCAATGATGCCCTTATGCAGTTATGCATCGAGTCGGGGTCTTCGTCTTGGAAGCTTTTATTAAATTTCGTCAGGTTAAAAGTTTCAAGGATAATAGTAATAAACGTGGGTAGTCCTAGTTCCTTTTCTTTTTTCCCCTAGAAAATCATGTCAAACTACTTTGTTTTTATACCTACACGTCATCCTATAACACTATCACTACATATGGTGAGGTAAATGGGAGCGGTACAAGTAATTAAAGAATTTCCAAATTTTCCAGTTCAATCAATTAATCGAAAGTTTTTTGTACTCGTAATGAGTTTTCTTTTTTTAATCAACTATTCTTTAACGAGGGTTTCTTAGAAAAATTAAAGAGGGAAAAATCTATAAGACGAAAGATAAAAGTTGACCTGACCGACTAACCAGAATTTTTTTTTTTTTTAGCTAATCCTTAAGAGTAAAGTCTTGCCTTGAAATTAAAGCTTTTTTTAATTACTTTTCCCAATTAAGGCGGCACTTTGCCACCGAGCTTCCTTATGCAACCAGGAACCATCGGCTTTAGTCTTATACGCCACTCAAGTTTGACCTTTAGCTTGGTATTATCTGAAGTATAAAGAAAAAACGAGAAATTCGTATTATAGGCTTTCGGTAAGTAATTCTAATTGTAAGTCGTGTATAGAAGTCACAGAGAGAGAGAGAGAGAGAGCGAAATTATTTTTAAACACTATGAAAATACATATATACAAATACTTTATGAGCTACTATATAAAATCCATAGGGAATTCAGAGATATATGTACACACACGTGGACCACGTGTGCTCGTTCTAGGGTTATTACAGGGTAGTAAAAAGCCACCCCCATAACCTCAACAGTTGGTACCAGTAATCCTATTAGAGGTTACGGTTGCTACTCTGAGTGCTGATCTCTATCCCAAAATATCATTTTAGAAAATGTAGATACCGCACACCATTACGTCCCTATAGGGACTACACGTGGCACGTAGACGCGCACTCGAGTTCAATTATTATCAGCTAATCACATTTCGCGAGTCCCTTTGATGTGGCCAGTAAGCCAGCAATCGTTGATACGTTACCGAGATGAAAGTGTAACGAATGTGAAAAATGGGTATTCTAATTGAAAAAAAATATAGTCACCCGGTAGCCTGTAAAATATGCTTCGACGATTTCGATCTGCTTATCTTCTGTACTTATCAATAAAATTTGTCTTGGAACAGATTCTTTTTTTTTTCGTTTGGTCCTAAAAAAATATGGCGTACTTGCGAAAGCTAATTAGTCACAGGGTGCATTAATTAACAATGTTTCCCTGTTTGCCCAGAAAATTTATGCGTAACGACTATCGATAACGTAGTTCCAAAATGTACCGGCTTACGTACATATAGCGCTGGCCACGCAGATATTTATAGCCTGGCCGGACATTAGTGCATTACGATTACGAAATTTCAGGATCGATCGGGTGA
>NW_014332862.1:75857-77165 GCF_000341935.2 Cephus cinctus
TTCGGATTCGCTTGCGGTTTTTGGAAAATCGAATACGGTTAGCCGAAAAATCTGATATTCGAAAATTAACGGTGACAAATTATCATGAACACGTGACGACTGATTGCACGCGTCGAATCTGATAGCGCGGTTGCGCATATAGACACAGGGTGTCATCGTTATTTCGAAACGAAGGATATTTTCAGGTCAAATAATTTCACTTGACTTTTTCATTTCAACTTCTCTTTTTTTGGTCACTCCCGCTTGCAGCCCTGCTGAACACGATTAATCGCACTTTGGAAATACGTTTACGGTTATTTGTTCTTTACATATGAATTCGCACGATGCATATTCACGCGTTATACGCGCAACCCCCCCTTCACCCCTCCCTGCACCTCTATGAGCGCCATACAGGGTGCATCATGCTCGTTAGCTTTTTGCCAGGGTGCGCCAATAGTTTGCCGTAGGCGATGCAATAAAAAGGACAATCAATGTCGAGAGACGGGGTAGGTACCATAAATTTCTATGAAACAGGTAAAAATCACTGTGGCGTACGTAAATGCATATATAGTTACAGTAACATACGAAAGGAACGAGTGTCGATTGTATATATAAGCATACGAAGGATTTACAGGTAAAACAAGGAATACAGGATATTGAGAAATTACAAGAAGGGTATAGAATTTATGTACGGTATGCGTCGGAATTCTGGAGTTTAGTTTCCCAGTGTGATTGAGGGATGATTTACTATGGGATGCTGGTGCACGTACCCTTCAATGGGGGGTTTCGAGTGTATTCGAGGTTTCTTGTCTGCAGACAGGGTGTTAATGGGGTTGGTTTTGGTTATGGATGGAGGAATGACGTTGAAAGGTGGGGGAAAATGGAGGGATAAAAAATAAGGGATGGTCAGGTTAGACAAGGACAGCGGTTAAGGGATGTTTAAGGGCGACGAGAGCGATGGGAAATAAAAAAGTTAAGAAATGTATATAGATATATATATATCTATATCTATATCTATATATATATATATATATATATATATATATTTGTGTACAAAGAGAAAAAGTGTCAAAGGGGTGAGTGGACCGCGAGAATAAGGAGTCCCTCGGGCTATGCTCGTGCAAAGTGCAACCCCCGTTAATAAAAGTTATCAACCCCCCTCGCGTAGCGAGAGACAAAAAGGGGTTGCTATTGGCTCGGTCAATTAGGCCGCCAGGCCGAGGCGGTGGTCGGGAGCCATTAGCATTTTTATTTGGCAAATTGATGGCGCTAGGGGCGGTAGTGCTCGGTGCGGGTATAGGTGGGCGCTTGGAAGAGTGGGGTGGTTCC
>NW_014332862.1:77250-80455 GCF_000341935.2 Cephus cinctus
GGGGGGGGTGGGGGGGGGGGGGGTGGCTAAGGGATGGCTCCAGGAAATAATCTTGGAAAGTGAGGGGTTGGTAGTTCTCGGCGTGCAAAGGTTGTGGAAAGGAAAAAAAAAAAAAAAGAAGAAGCCTTAGGAAGTTTTATCGAGAGTTTCAGATAAAGGGGTGATATCGGCGCCTTTCAACCACCCTTAGATACAGTCTTTTTTTTTAATTGGGTCGAAGATAGAAAATTGTCCGTCAGGAGGAAACACCCCTCGATCGAGTTCATCTGCGTTCGAAAGTTTTTTGGGCGAATCCGTAAATCCGCGCGACCCACTTGTGGACTGCACCCTGTGAACCCTAATTTATTGAAAGGGTTCGATTTCGGATGACCCGAATTTTTGGTTTATTTTCGTGGTAGGCGATCGAGACGAAAAAGGATAAATAAATTCGGAGCCAAAGAACTAGCCTAACCTAGTCCTGGCGATAAGAAATTTAGACTCGCCCACCCATCCACCCCTGTATATATATTGTTAGGTTTATTTACCAGGCTGGTGAGGTTAAACAAGACCTCGAACTCAGCCCCATCGAAACTCACCCTTGTACCATAACCAACCCCTGTGTATCCTCGAGCTCTTCTTTCGGGGTTTCTAACTCGGCAAGACCGCGAGGAGGATTCACCCTATTTCTGGACCATCCCCAAGAGCAACCCCTATGTCTTTCGTAGCGTTTCTAGACGCTAGGGAATTTCCCTGAAAATTACGTTACCTTCGTGCCACGAACAACCCCCCGTTGAACACGCCAGGCTGTGCGTGAATGGAAGCATCGTATCTGATGGGTGATGGGACATACAGGATACAGAGTGCAACCTCCCGTATATACGTATAGAGATGTTTACACGTGAATTTTTATATACATATATATTTACAACCCCTATCTCACTATTATCGGCTTCAAACGTCATACATGTTAAACAACCCCTTTTGGTTGTACTATAAAACCGTATAGTCAGTCGCGAACTGGTAATGGGAGCTTCAGGCTAGACGCATTCGCTGAAACAACCCTTGAACTGATACAGAAATTCCACCAATACATCGACGAGGAAAATGAAAAAAAAATTTTAACTCGAATTTCGCCTGTCTCAAAAACGAGAATAAAAGTCCATTTTCAGGTAACGCTACCGAATTTTCCGACATTTCCTGAATTATTTTCACGAAACACGAAAGCCCGACGTGCCAGTAAATAATCTCACTTTTTTCTTCCGCTACCTCCGTTCGGCAATCCACCTCAGAACCAGAGCTACCGATACGCCTCCTTCCTCTTAACTTCCTTTTTCACGTCATTCACAATTTGACCTCGAAGAAAATATATAAAATCTTTCAGCGCTAATTTCATACGAAGATGACGTATTAGGCAATTTAATGATCGTTATGAAAAATTTTAATATCCCTAGAAGCAAAAATATCCCCAGATTCGGAGGTTTATTCAGCCGCGAGATTCCCGACGAACGAGAAATACTCCACGGAGATTTTTAGCCTTGCGAATGGTAGCCCTCGAGGGGTTGGAAGTGGCGGATTCGTGTCCCGTGTAAGTGGTCAGGACGTTTGAGTGTAACGAACGAGAGAAAATCCAGGAGCGGCTCCACGTGGTCTCTTATGCACAGGCGAATCTTTTCAGGAAAAATACAAGCAAGAAATCGTAATCTTGAGGACGTGAGATCGTGCAAGAGAGAGAGAGAGACAGAGGGGGTGACCGGAAAAGAATTCCAAGACGGATTCCAGATAGAGAGCAGAAAACCAGAAGTGGTTATATACCAGGCACAAGGGATGGAAATGGTAGGCGCCCCTTTTATTCCTAGATTAAAGGTACCCTCGCTACAACGGCAGTGTCAAAATATTCTCCGCGAACATCCAACAATAGTTCTCAGTACTTTCTAACTGCAGGAATGACGGGATTCTCATTTAACCAAGATAAGAAGAATAAGAGAGGCAAAGAAAGGGAGAGAGAGAGAATACCACTTTCCGGTATTACTGGCTTTTTAAAGTCTCTCGGTATACACCTGAAACCTGTACAATACTTATGACGTGTCTATATACCTTGAAAAAAAGAAAACCCTATATCACCAAGACTATCCCCCAGACATAAAGAAAAGGAACTAGACGGGTATCACGCATCCATAATTTGAATTTTCGTCCAGTCGAGTAATCCTGGTAATATCCTATCCGAGGTAGAAAAAAAAAAATTTTTTTTTCCTCAGACAGAAAATGGTTCACGTAGACGTATCCTAGGGAATTTTACGTAGAGCTATTCAATTCTCGCCATTGCCATTCCCATAGTACTTTTCGACGAGAACTCTCTTCCATTTCCACCGAGCCATTTCTCTTCGCTCAAGTATTCTCGAGCTCGCTAGTACCCTCTCCTATGTGTACTCGCGTGAATCTTTAATGGGACTGACATATGTTGTCCGAGATTCGACCTGGTCCCGCGAATTCTCTCTTTAATATTCACTCCCGACTACGAGGTACGAAACGTGTCCTGGAAGTGGAAGGATACCGACTCTAATGCGAAGTTTGTTCTAGGACTTCAGGAGTCTATGTAAAACCAACTCCACTTTATCATCATCCTATTGTCAATTCCAGCATCGCATAACCATCGTCCCGTAATTCTTGCGTTATCGCACATCAAAATTTTCATCCAACCCAACCGCATAAACTTTTGACACTGCAATTAATTTAATTACACAAATTTCATCAAATCATTTCCTTCGCTCCTCGTGACGGCACTGCCGGTTGCAGGTTGACAAATTATTTTTTCCCCAGATCTCAACCAGTAATTCCCTAGGCACGCCTTCGACGAACCACAAACCAGTAAGCATAGAGATACATCCCTATACATCCTCGTTCGAATGCAGAACCCTCCGCGTTCACCCAGGTACTGGGGCACCTTCCAGCTTCGCCAGAAATGCAGTTATCCGCAGAAGAATTTAATCATTAGGAGAATGAAATCCGAAGGATGCCACGTTCGACGCGGCATATTATGTCCATACGTAAAAGTGGGCTTCCTCCGTGCGATATAAAATGGGTCAGAAGAAAATAAGGTGGGTTGTACGGGATTAAAGAAGCGCGAGAGGGGAGAGAGGGGGCTGAGAAGAGAGAGTAAGAGAAATAAGGCCAACGGACGGAGAAGGGGAAAGCGGGGAGGGGAAAGAAAGGACTTCTGTTACGTGTA
>NW_014332862.1:81245-86234 GCF_000341935.2 Cephus cinctus
AGGTGGAAACATGAAAGCAGAAAAGCAGAAAGAATCCCGTGTGGAGGAATAAGAAGAATTGCCCTGGAAGTAAGCATTGTTGGAAGTGACCAATGCTCGAATAAATCCCTAGGTTTTCCCATTTGGGTTCTGACCTCACTATTTCCCATTTCCATTAGCCCAGTGTTGTACCTGTACTCTATGCTGTATGCACAGCTATATATATATATATATATATATATATATATGCACTTTTTCTTGTGTCGTTATTCCAGTTCCCGTAGGTGGGACTACGTCGTCATTACAGCATATGTGTATATATACGGTATGCATACGTGCGTATATCTATACGTGCACTTAAAAATCGAAACTTCCATTAGCTTGGTTCTCGAATGACCTCGTCGTTTCATTATAGGCACAGGTACGTGCTAATACGCGGGTGCATAGAAATTAATTGAAATTCCGTATATATAAATTTAATCGATCAATCTGAATTAACTCGCTGCCGACTAGCAGGAGATTTCTAATTACGTTTAATTGACTCGTTATTCCCCATAGACATTGCTATCCGATATTAAATTGTAATTGTGAAGTTTTTCGTTCGCGAAGAAAGTTCGATACTTTCTCTGGTAACGGGGCCTAGGGTTATACTTAGTAACGTAATACGAAAAGGAGAAAAGGATAGGAACTTAATCCTCCGTATGGGAATGCGATAGGTGCCAATGAAAATTTCAACAATTTAAAACCATCCGTAGCATCGGCTTTATGGTTGCCTTTCGATATCATTGACAGTGCTCGTATCATGTACGGTATGGGTATACTCGGTTCGTGATATCTCAAGACACGTGTAACCCAAGCGGATAGAAAATCTTTGAGTAAAAGTAATCCGCTCTTAAATCCCCTATGGGATTACCAATCTAATAGGAAGAAAAAATTGAGAATGAAACGAACGCGAAGGTTGTTTTAAAAGTAACTAGATATCGTATGCTAGGGGAAAATAAAAATTACGTAGAAAGTCAGAGTAATTTCACATCTCGTATTTGCTTTCTATGGTTGATTCGTACAGGGAAAAAAATTTAATGTACAGAAATTTCGAGATCTCATTTATTTATCGCCCGGAGCGATCGAGGCTCGTCACTTTTGTTCTACGTGGGTAAATTGTGCGATCCGCTTGAATCGCGATTCTTATAGCAGGGAAAGGGTTACGTCAACGTCGGACTCGGGTACGCGTACGCGAACGCTGACGTTAACGCTAACGCTAACACGGCCAGACTGCCGGAATACTCGGCAGAACTATTAGGTTACCCTTTCGTGCCTCGGCGTGTCCCGATCTCCAAATCCGATTTATCATCCGGCTGTAACTTCATAGCTGCCAGAGAGATAGGCTTGAAAGTGCGCCGAGTCGACGTCGGGATTAATTGTCCTTGTGCCCTTTAGTATCTGTACGGGGTCTACGTGTACTGGGATACCTGGTGGAAACCTTTTCCGCCATTAGTACCAACCTACGAAATTCTAATGGTTATTCCGTGAGGGAGTGTCGGATGTACGAGGAGGTAGAATTTTGGAATATTTTTAAAAAAATCGACGATTACTATTTTTTTTTTATTTTTAGTACAAAATTAATTTGTATTTTATTTTTTAATATCCTACTGATTTTTCGATTTGTGGGAATTGAACTGAATCGAGTCAAAATGGAGTTTTTGAGAAAAAAATTTTTTATTTTTATCGAACGTACGATTCGATCGGTTTGATCGAAGAAGATTCATTTCGATTGATCGCTTGAAAGGAGTTATTTATATATTCTCGATAAAAATAATTAAAAAAAAACGGAAGCTTTCTCTCGTGAAAGCCCAAAATTATTTTACCCGAACATTTCGACGCTTTTACGAAAACGTTATGACGACCTGCTACCGTCGGAATGCGTTGGGTGGATTAATCCGTTGCGTTCGTGCCGACGACATTATTGCTCGTCCGGGCGTAAATACCGTTTTTAGCTGGCAAACGTGCAAAACCCATTTTGTCAGTTGAGCAAATCTTTTTAAACGTACGAAAAAGATATTTCGCTATATATTTATTTATTTATTTATACAGGCAGATCCCAACGAGCCGGCGGATTGTTTTATCTATTGGAGGGAAATAATATAATTACGTCCGCGGTGATAACGAGACAATCGAGTATCGTGGTACATTTACTATACGCAAATAAATGTAGTTAAAAATATTTTATTCGAAGTATCTTTCGAATATGAAAATACACGATCAAATTAAATAAACTTCGAGCCGTGTAATTCTAGTGACTTTTTCGTTAATTCCCCAGACACCGTAAAAATAGTCACTGGATCAAATTTCAACGAATATTTATCGAACAATTTAGTGACCAAGCAAAGAGTCTCTTCGTACGCTCCTGCACGAATTACCCGTTTGCCTAATTGTCACGTTAACTTGTGGGGGAAAAAAAAACCGGTTCCTGGTTTTAACCAGCAACGTCAAGAGAGACACTGGCGCCCGTTTACGTAGAAATTCGGTGCCCGGATATGTCCATAAATAAGAAAAACATTTTTTTTTTTTCATTCTGAACCGCAAGAACACCGACTACGTGTATATGCGCGCGCAGGGCCGTACAATGAAGTCTTAGAATTTGTAGCAGCAAAGGGGCCTTCGGCGACCAGGCATCGTTGATTCTTAGAAATTGCAACCCAACGGACATCGTAACATGGCTAACAAACTTTCCTATTTGTTACGCTACCTCAGTACCTACTACACAACATGTTCCGCCGCCAGTTCTTTACCTAACAGTGTTTTCCAGGAGTATGTGTTCTGCAATCCCTTTGGTTCGAACGAGGTTCCGTTCGTTCGGAAACTGTTCAGACAATAGTTAGAAGGGAAGCGCAGGGTGGGGAGAAGACTAGGTACTTACTGGATACTCTATACACGTATATATTCGAACGTGAAGCTTCCAAAAGATTTGTAAAACTAATTGTCCCATTTGTAACGCACATTTCTAAAACGAATCGCCCCCCATGAGCCGTTTCACTATACGGCCCTGGTTTATCGACTAGATTCTCTCATTAAATTCTTTTCATGCATAAATCCCTAGAAGTATTCGCAATACGTAAAACTGTGTTTATATAAATATTCTTCGAACGGAAGTTAAATAATTTTATTCCAAAAAAAAAAAGAAAAAAAAAAAAGGTCGAATCTTTATCATTTTACTAACGCATAAAAATTGTACGATAAAAAGCGAATATCAATGCCTACCCAGATAAGCAAGTTTAACATAGGGTCTGGACGTAGACGCAATTAAATTGTCAAACCTGCCTGTTAACGATAACGATAATAATAATAATAATCCACGCTACTATATAAGGAGCGAAAGTGCATATGTCAGAAGAGTGCACGCGATATAGTTGATGAGTATATATACTCGTATATATACATTACGTATATGATCACGCATGCACAAGGGTGAACTGAAATTAATAAAGGACGCGGCCCTGGAGAAAAATGAAAAATCGGCTGACGGAAAATGAAAATAAAAATTCAATCGTTACCCTGGCAGTTCTCTCACTGTACGAAACACACGGATGAACTGGTACCAACCTAAAGTGGCTACAGTCAAAGGACCGCACTCCGAGTCTGTGTATTATTATCGTTGGTAATTTATCTAAACGGTTTTGTTTGCATCGCGTATCGCATAATTGCCAGGGCCGTATCTTCTTTGCTCTCTTTGCCCTCTTTGCCGTGCGCCAACACAAATTCCGGGGAGAAATTGCAGATCGGAATCTTAGTCGGTCGGTGGGCCCCGAGGCTTAATACGAGTAAAGTAGAAACGGTGGGGATGGTTAGGTTGGTAACACTGCCGAGGTGGATGTTATTAAAATTATTTTTATACACCCTCCCGCCCACCTCCGCCCCTTCAACCCCTCTTGCTTCCACCTCCCCTTGACGTCGCACGAAAACCGACTCCTCCTTTTCTTAACTATACCCCTGGCACGTGCTATAACTTATCTCCGTGATTCCACCCCCTGATAATAATTGGCAACTTTAGACAGTGCGCGGCCAACCCTCCTCCCTTTTGCCCCTTATCGCGGCGAGAGATATCGGTTACACACGTAACGCAGATAAACTCATTCTGGTAGGGCAGGCCCGTGCCTTTATTTCCTGTATTCGTGAGTCATTATTCATAATTAGATGGTAATTAATAACGCCGAGTTTGCTCGAACGTCAAGTGAAAAAAAAAATATATAATTTTTTTTTTTTCTTAATTTTCTTCGTCTCTGCAATTTAACTCTTTGGATAAGAACGTAAGAAACCAATGAAAAAATATATACGTACACCCCTGCTATAAATATTATCTGCAGTTCATCCTTGGTGCACCCTGTTATAGTTACTATATATGTAACGTCTTGGTGGGTTTTTTTTTCTCTTTTTTTTCATACGAGGCCAAAGGGTGCCGACGTCGATCTCAGTTGGCCTCGAAAATATCCGAGAATCCGATGACGGCAGGAAGTCACGTGGTGTCCCTGGGGTTGTCGCGGAGGTTTCGTTGGAGGCTTCGGAGGAGGCTGGTTAAAGCTCTCCGAGGGGTTTCCTGAGGGTGAAAAACGAGGAGGTAGAGGAAGACGAAGAAAAAAAAAAGGTCTGCTTAAAAACTCCCGTACATGGGCGATAATGAGTGTCAGCCCTTAAGTGTGACCGAGCGACACCCTTTTAAAAGTGGGAAATGTGCCTAGACACCACCGTGTTTGTGCCTCTAGGCTGAGAAATTCGTCGGCCCTGAACACACGTGCTCGCTTTGGGAAATTTTTCGTGTGTTCCGGAAGTCGAGTTCACGTACACGATCCGCACACGGATGCCCGTGCACATACGCCCTACTCGTATCCGGTGTCCCATTAGTGCATCGAGCTAACTAGACGTTAATTTACTAATTTACGAGGAGACGACGAAAGAGTTGCCCGCAAGACGATGCCGAACTTTTTTTTTTTTTTTTTTTTTTTTTTTTTTTTTTTT
>NW_014332862.1:86386-111211 GCF_000341935.2 Cephus cinctus
TTTTTTTTTTTTTTTTTTTTTCATTTGCTCTTTTTGTCCACCCCTGTTCTCATCCACTCTTACTCAAAGTAGTTATACGTTCTTTTTTTTTTTTCTTTCTCTCGTTTCGTTACCCTCGTCGTCATTTCATCTCGACGTTTTCTCTTCCTTTGGATATTTAATTTTTTTCTAGTAACTTTTTTCATTCGCACGATCCTTCCTTCTCCTTTTCGTTCGCTTTGTAGCTTCTTCCTTTGACCATTAATTACAGGAGGGCGGAAAATTATTGCCTCGTTTACCGTGAATATTCGATATTTATTTTTCATTCGTTGGCACTGCGCATTCGTAATTGCTAATGAAGACGGGGTTGGCAGTGCTGTTTGGTATTGGTACGATATCCTGGGAAATTATTAGTTCCTAGGGACTTGTTTTTTAAAATATTTTACTCTCAGTCTTTTCTTTCCCCTTTGAGTTATTCATTAACCTTTCGGTATCTCTCCTATTTTAATTAGGAAATTTTTGTTATTTATGTCCCTTTTTCTCGTCCCTTTAGGACGTCAAACTTACCCGGAAAAATGTATCGAAGATAATGGGATTATTTATCGAGGCTGCTTCTTGGGGAATTTTTCTTATCCGTCCGTGTACTACGACAGGGTTATAAATTTGCTGCATTAATATTTTCTATTGTCGTTTCTGCAATATCTCTAGCGTCGGCATCAGAGTAAGGTAAAAAAATATATACTCGAAATTATTCATACGACGATTCATTTAGCCCAAAGGAATCTTATAATTAAGACGTAATTAGTAGTTCGTTCCCATATCGATGATTATATGGCAATCCTATTTTAAAAACGATCTACTGTAATTAACTGCACCTACTTCATATACCTTTTTCCCATAACCCATTAATTACCCCATTAATGCCATTTAATTATTTTATCACACCAAGAACAATTAGTATCTACGAATTATCTCAATCAGCAGATACTCCATCAATTATCACTTTAATACCATCCAATTCGTTAGCTCCTAAAACAGTCAATTCACAATTAATAAATGAGATCAATATCCGATCAAAGAATTCCCGTCGTTATAAAAAAAAAAAATTCAAAAAATTAAACAGCAAATCACCGCCTCCACGAATAAACAAAAAGATGCACTCGCGTTTAATTAAAATCTTCGCAGGTCATCCAACAGATGTATAATCATCGTGATCGATCATCGAGATTATTGAAATACAAAAGTAATTAAGCCAGTGACAGTCACCCTATATTTATTTCTATCTTACACCCTCTATAGTCCGCTGCCCTTATCTCACCCTATAGTCTCACCTTGGTATCGGTCGCATGCATCAATAACGTGCATCGAGCGCAGCCGCGTGCACTATTGTGACGTCGGGAACTGGATGCGGGTAGTCCGGTACGGCAATTAAAATAAACTTTATCCATTCTGCGTTAATTAACCGGCAGCTCGTTTCGCCCTGCAAATTAGTTGGGAAATAGCGCGGCTCCTGAAAATCGGACTATAATTATTTAGTCTAGACCCACAATTACGAAGCGCGCTTCATTTCCCGCCATAATAGCTCGACCCGTGGACACCACCCTTCCGCGCTTCATTGCATCCCTTGCATCCCTTGCATCCCTTGCATCCCCTGCATCTCTTGCACTCTTGCACCAGGGCTGACTAAAGCCATCCCACCCTCGCGGCATTACCCACTCATGGTCCATACCAAATCACTGCAGCAGTGCCATGGAGTTTCAACCCCAGTAGCCTGTACCCGTTTGCACTAATCGTCCCAAAAATTTGACCTATGGGCAGATTGAACGATAAAAATATTTTTAAAAATATATTTTCGATTCCTTCAATGCAAATTCCGATATTACGTCGAAGCTAGCCGACCACTCTCACGGTAGATTAATTAAGGGTGGAAAATGTTTTTAGTGGAGATAAAAGCAAAAATGCCAAAGTACAGGGGCGGATATAGCGAGGAAAAAGAAGTTGTTCGACTGTGGTAAAATTTTAATGGGTTGCACTTAAGCTCGGGGGGGTGTAAAGTCCATTGGAGGCTGTGTGGTACGAACGGGGCAGCACAGAGTGCTATTACGTATGGGGCCGTGTGCGCATGCGCGGAGTCATTCTCGAGATCGGATTTTATCCCTAGGAAAGTTCCTTATACTTAGACGGCAAATTCCCTATCGTCAAACTCTACTAGACTCGGTACCAACCGAGCAAACGGTTTTCCAGCGAACGCGAAACAATTCCCTAGTGACAATCCTATCCCCCCCTCCTCCTCCTCCTCCTCCTCCTCCTCTGTTCCCACCGACAATGCTTAACCAACCTTCTTTTCTGCGTCTCTACTATCCGTCTGTCCTTCGACTCCTTCGTCTCTCTTTTTCTCTTTCCGTACAGATACGGACTACGGCTCCTCCGGTTGCCTTGCTGCCTTTTACTTTATTTCTCATTTTGCTTCAGCAACCGCTTTTCTGTCTCTTTGCCAACGCGGAACGACACAATCTCACCGCAGAATTTCTCGATAAAGCGATTGTTTCGCCATGCCGATAATTGTTTCCTCCTCTCTTCTCTGTTCTAGGGACTTTTTTCGTTTTTTATATCTCCCTCTCTCTCTCACACTTCCGCTTTTGCAATGTTCGACTGCTCGGAAAACTGTGACTTTCCTCCCTAGGGACTTGTTCGGCGACGTGCGATCGAGACATTTTTAGAGATAGGTGACAAGCTGTAGTTTAGTTTTTTTTTTTTCTTTCGGTGGTACTCGACTGTAAACAAATCACCAAAGGAAAGAAGAAAATTTCAACGCGATCGAGCCACCAGCAAATCCATGTCTATCTTGAATGTACATTCTGTCAAGCAAATTTCTATTCGTTGTCATCAATTTATGTTTTTCGAAAAATCATTGAAATTTGGTTTAATCTAATATCGAATTTTCGGCAAAAGTCAAGTTTTAATGAAATCATCGAACTTTGCTGTCGTTGTCACGTAAGTTACACACGTTTTACATACGTCAACGTTTACGCAATGGAAAGCAATTACCTTTTATCTCCTTTCCCTAGGGACTTTGGCAAAGTGTTTCGCGTCCGTTTAGCAATTAAATAATTTTCTAGTGGCGCAGCACTGGCTGAAGATAGGTACCAGTGGCAGGGCCGGCAGTAGTAACAGGGGTGCCAGCGCCATGTCCTCTGATACGTTAAACAAACGGACTATAGCGAAACACAGTTGCAGGTTCCGCGGCCGGTAGAATGGGATGGCAAACTGATATTCGAATAGTCAAGGTAACAAGCAGAGCAATAGAATCGCGTATACTTTGTCCATCCGGTACAATGAGTAGAGCACGCGAACTAGAGTTCGCGAACTACTGGAAATTACAAAACGGTGCTTCGGGAAGACTTAGGTGGTCACGTAACACTTGGTTTTATTCTCTGGCAATACGGCAGTCCAGCCATTGTCGCCATAGACAGAAATTTCTAATAATTTTCTCTATTTCGCCCCTTTCACCCTTTACCCCGACGATTAACACGGTTAACCGAAGGGAACTGTCATACAGTCCGTACGCGTTTACTTACCAGAAACACTAAAAATTTAAACCGAACACAACGTTACGAACTATTATTAGAAAAAGAATGTAAGGGAAAAAAGCCGAATTTAATTTTTCGTAAAACATATTTTTTTTTCTGTAAAATCCATCCTTTTAAGTATTCTCCACGGTAATCCCGGACTATAGGTTCTGTAAGTGCTGGATCACAATGGCGGTATTACCTGCGTGATCTGCTCGGAAAAGTGCAACGCGTGCGTTTCGATGCACTTGGGTAATTTTTCAACGGTGAAATCTCATTTACTTTTAGTGGCAGGTTTCGTACGGGGCGATAGTAACTGGATAGCACGGGGACGCCTGGCGTCTTCGCGGATCCTCGTAATGATTTGCTACCGAGAGGCGTCGCCAAAGTTATGAGGTCGTCAATGTCGGTAAATTATCTGTCCCTTTTACTCGCGCGGGTTGGCTATGTGGGCACTTTTTTATGCCGGAAGCGTTACGAGTCTCGGAACTTCCGGAGGCTAAGGCGTTACTGGCAGCAGCGTCGTGGGACTATTAGAATTTTATCTGGTCGTGATACGGCCCTGAGTTGCACTTCTTTGGATTTACGCACCTACCCTACCTCGCGGATCACCACCGGAAAGGATTTTATTATCTTCCTGAAGGATACACGGTAAGGATACAAGGAAGTAATGTTAATTAAGATAATCAATTATTCCCTTCATTGATTTATTTTTCATTAACCCTTTAAACTATCAAGTACATTTTGCTTGGCTATCATTCAAGCCAGAGTTATCGGTTTAATAATTGCTTTCGAGAGCTGTTTTGATTCAGTCAATCGTGTCGACCTTTGACCTCCGCCCTCGCAGTAACCCCTCTAAATAAACGTAACTCGCTAATTAAATTTATATTTTCCATCGAATTGATTGGAAATTTTCTAAATAATATACTTTCAATTAATTACGTTTATTATGTAATGTACCGCGTGGTGCCTTCTCTGATTTTTAATTCACTCAATTTTATCATTAACGCGGTAATTTCATAATATACTTATTTTATATTATTAATTGATTTCCTTTTTTAATAGTTTCATACATTTCGCTTTATTTTACGTCAAATTCTTACGTCAACTCGCGTATTTTTTCTCTTTAGGTCTGATTTACACGGTACGACATGGCGCGTGCTAATTTATCGTTAAAGGAAAAAAAAAAAAAAAAAAAAAAAAAAAAAAAATAAAGAGCTGTAGGTGACTGGGAGTGAGTTCAAGGGTAGTGGGGGGGTTAGGTGGACGCCAATTTATCCGTTCCCCTAAACCAGTCGCCCAATCGTAGAAGGTATTGAAAAATGTTTTTCGAGAACTCCGACACTCAGGGAAGGTCGTGCGGACGTTCTCGTAACCTTCTACCTCCACCTTCAAAACCTTCAACCTGCACCCTACTCACCATCAGGATCGGTGAATGCCCCAAAAGGTGTGATTAATTAGCCGTCCTCGCGACTAATTTGTCACACGACATTTTTTAAGGAAACTTCTTCAACCCTCGCGACGCTTGAGAAAAAGGTGAAAGAGTGACACAAAAAAATGGAGGAAAAACGAGAGAAACGGGAAACGAGAAGAAAAACACGCTGGCGCTTGGAGACACGTCGTCACTGGCGGAAAAGCAGAGACAAAATTCTGGGGCAAGTGTAGAAAACGGAACTAGGTGAAAAAACGGCTGTCGAATAAATAGTCACTAGATTGCTGAGAAATATCGACGTGATTTTTTTTTTCTTTCTCGAATTACGTGTCTATACATATATATGTGACAATCTATATTCAACAATTTTCTATAGTGTAATGTGTTCTTAACGATATTTATTCTTAAAAATAATCACTCTTCAAGAGAATAAAAAATTTTTTTAGTAACTTTTCATACAAGTTGGTACCAAAGTTCTATTTTGTCATTTTTATCCGTTACATTAACGTTGCCCCTTGACCGAGTCCCTATTACGTGTGGACTATCGTAGATACACAAGTGCGTGCATTAATGGCGACCGTGACACTGGACGATAAAAATGAAATTTCGACAAAGGCTGAAAACACTAAAAATAACAAAAGTCCCTAGGGACTAAGCAACGAAAATTAATCGATGCCTGCTCGATCGTACAGCTTGTTTACGAGCAGGATTACCCGAATTACTAGAATCGGCAATTTTACCTAGTTTCAGGATTTTCCGCCAATCGTTATCAGCCAATTGGCAAAAGCATCGGTCCGCACAATTTTTTATCTCTCTTTCGTTAAATTCTTTTCTTTTTTCGGGGATTCCCATATCTTTTTTGTTTCTTTCTCCCTGCCTCAACCCACCTTTTTTTTTTTTTACTTCTACTCCAGATAGGGATACCTAACAAACCCCTACGATGTAATTTATCGATGACCCCTGAATCTCCGGCTGCCCTAATAACAGGTACAGCTAGGTTTCTTTTGTACGCCTTATTTGTTATAAATTTATTACTCGTTAACAGAATTTTTCAGTACTCTGAATATTTTCAATAAAACAAATTATTTGCATGTAATTTAATATGTCAGGTGTAACGACAGCAGCAATGTCAAGTCTAAAGAGTCAAAATCAGTAAAGTCAATCAAGTCAGTCAAGAAATTTGACAAACGTGCCAGTCCGGAACACGAACAACCTTAATAATTTTCCGGGTGCTCGTGCTTTTCGTGAAATTTTACTAATTCGTAAGATAATATAATTCTGATTCGCGAAATAGAATGCCTCAACGTTAGAAATCGCAGGAAAATTTAACCTCGCCGTAAGCACGTTCTCGTTAAAAACAATTAAATAATAAAATAAGACAATAATTTTTTGATATTGTCAAAAAAAAAATTTTTTTTAAATTTTGTAACAATACACAAACACAGAATTTTTATGTCGAACAATGCCGATCATCGAAATCCCCTCCTTAAGAGCCTTCCCAAACTTCATCGAATCAAGAATAATAAATAGACCCTAAAAAGCGGGAACGAGCTATAACTGTAAGGGATAAAGAAAAACGAAGATAAGTAAATGACATATAAGGTATCGCAATCGGCCCATACGGTCATTTCGAGGGCCCATACGTGCCAAATGACAGATTTCCAAAGTGGGCGGACACCCGGTAGCTATCAGGATCCTGGCGCAGGATATTCGTCCTGACATATGGTGTACATGCCGAGAAACCTAAAGCCTTCCAACACCCTTCCACATATACACATATATATTACCCATAAATTTTACTTACGTTTAATAACTCTACAGGACCTTTCAGAAATGATCGTACAAAGCCGAAATCTCTGTATACTCCATTCTGTTGAAGCAAAACCTACCTTATTTCATAATTATTCCCCCCTTAAGAACATCCTCACCGAATTTACACAACACGTACCTGGGGGCTCAATAAATTGAGAATCGAAAACAAAATGTGTTTAATAAGTAATTCACAATTTCATCTCGTCAGACTCTCCGTCTCTTTCTATAAATAGACTCCTCTGCTTGTATTCCGATTATCTTTATTCAAGATAGGACCGAGCGCAGATACGTAGGTTACTTAACGTCCCCCGCTAACCAAATCGGATGAGTCCAGGCAGCTGTCTGGGGCTTCGGTCGTCAGGGACTAAATTAATCTCCATTAATTATTCGAGCTGCTCGTTACCTGAATTACGAACGCGCCTGATATTACGGGAACGAAGTCCATGGACCTTCGCGGCGAGTTACCGGCGACATCGCGCCGCCATTAAACTAGTAGACGGTATTGAGTATAAATAAGGAATAAATTTTATATAAAAAGGAAGCAAAAAATTTTTTAGGTACCATTTACCCCATTTTTCACATTTAATAGAAAAATGTATTTTTTCATAAAAAATTATTAAAATGAATCCCCCAAAATTTTCGACAGAATGTATCTTTTTTTTTTTTTTTTTTTAATCAAATTTTATAAATAAGGAATAAATTTTATATAAAAAGGAAGCAAAAAATTTTTTAGGTACCATTTACCCCATTTTTCACATTTAATAGAAAAATGTATTTTTTCATAAAAAATTATTAAAATGAATCCCCCAAAATTTTCGACAGAATGTATCTTTTTTTTTTTTTTTTTTAATCAAATTTATTATCATCATCCCGTTATCTCTCACCGTGATAAGCATTGACAATACTACGAGATATATATTATTTTCACGATATCAATGTTTCATATTGCTAGACTTTAATTATCCAACGTAATAGACTATGCTTTTTTGTCGCGTCAACTTTAACAGGTTGGTACTACTGTCGTGATTTATACGCAAGACAAATCAACGTCATATCCTTAATATTATCGTCCAACGTTATTAATCTGACTCGTCTGAGAATCACGAGTACAATACCTTTGACCCGGTCCTTTAACACAGCCTTATTATACGACGGAGGACTTGCGTTTGACCTGACGTTCATTCCAAGTTAAAGGAGGATTTACATGACGGCGTCTTAATTTATTCATCGACATTGACTCGAGGTAAAACTCGAGTTTACACGAAATTATCGTACGGAGACACAACAGAAGGGCCGTCTAGTCGATAAGAAGGGGTTGCAACCCCTATTCGTAAGAGCGCCCTATTATTTTATGTAGTAGACGCAATCGCATTAGGTTAAAGTCCGATATCCACAGGACGACAACATATTGTTCGGGACGCGTGTAGCAGGTCGGCAATTACGTAAATCTGTTATCGATTACGGAACAAAAAATTTGCGTCGATCGTAGTTTCTTACGAGGAAAATACGAGTTACGTCAACTTGTGTGGAATTCGTGATAATATTGGTAACTCAAAAAAAAAAAAAATTTTTTTTTTTGAACGCCTCTAATATTCTTATCAATGACGTGAAAGCTGACTGAAAAGGTCTATAATAATTTTGCATATTCACGAAAACCAGCGTACACATATTTTTACAGTATATACCAGAGTTAGTACGTAGGTAGTATATGAGGTATACGTGAGACTTTGTTTTTTCTTCATGAAAATCTACCCTTATGCAGTCTTATCGAGTAGTGTCCAATTAAGGGATGTAGATACATAGAGATCTGCCTGATATATGTATATATTAATTCTTGCCAACGTGACGCTAATAACACGGGAATAATAATCAGTGTGGGATTAAAATGGTTAGGGTGGTAAAAATGCCTTTTTAAAATTCCCCTAGATGACATTGGAATAAACCGCGAGGAATGGTCATCGCGGTGATAAAACCATATATCCCTAGGATCGCGATAGTATCGGTCACAGCAAATAAATTCCCCAAATCACTATAATTAATGAGTAGCTATATCAAGGGGTGGAAATTTACGCTTCTTTTTTTCTTTCTCGCCCCTATTTCGTTCTAGGGGTAGGTAGGGCCCCCGGGCATATCGCGTGCCACGGTGCGTGTTTCATTTTACTTTGCGAGGTTGCCGTGTCGGTCTCTGCGCGACACACCCGAGGAAGTAATCGTTCAAATCTCATGCGGCGGTAATTTCCCGTAATTATTCTTTTGTGTTGCCGAGGAGGAATGCGAAGGGGCTGCCACCACAGCCAAGAGGGATGAAGGTGGTACCACTGGTGCACGTATGAGCCGCGCGCACGCAGTACAGCCGGACGGTGGAAAATTTTGAGCTAACAAATGAATTGAATGGGATAATGGAACGAGGCCCTAGTGATATTGCATTTCGTCCCTGACCCTAAGCCATTTCTCCGTATGCGGTATGCCCGGCTAATTAATAACTTCGGGTGATCATTAATTACTCGATGCTTGCAGGTTACACGACCGAACGCACAACAACGAGCCGGTGAGGTTTAAATGATTTTTATTCTGTTTGCTGGGGAAATTATTTCGGCGTTTCGGACACGCGATGAAAATCACTAGCCGATTAAAAGTAACCAGTGAAATCGTAGGGACTATTTTTATTTCCCTACGAATAAAATCAACGACACATTTTTTCGCGGGGAACATACGTCGACTGCAATCGTTCGAATTCCAAAGGCCAATTCGTTCGATTTCATTGGGCAAATCGGCCGGCGAGTGTTCGGACTTTAATTTAAAGTCATGAAAAATAACTCGGGACGCGATTCTTGGACGAATTGATATAACGTGTTAAAATAAAGGAACACGGTTCACGGAGAACCGGTCTTGGAGCAGTGGGCTAACCGTAGCATAACCTCAAAAATAAAATGGAAGGTACGAAAAAAAAAAAAAAAAATTGACGAAACAATCGAGGAGACTTTAAGAGGAAAAAAAGAGAAACAATGCAAAGAACGAAAAAAAAAAAAGGGACTATATAGCGGGTGGCAGTTGGCAGGCTTGGCGGAAGTAGATCGGCCACGCGTCAAGGCAGCTGACTGAGGTCGTTGCGTTGGTAAAGCGGATCTGAAGAGAGAGAAATGAAAACAAAAAAAGGAAGACGGAGGAATGAGAGTGCGCAGGGTCGTATAAGCTGAAGAAGAAAGAGAAGAAGAAGAAATTTCAGGGTGGTAAAAGACCGCACGTGAAAAAAAAAAAAAAAAATACTAGCTAGCGGTAAGGGGCGCACGCGCTTACCGTTCGACTAGGATAGGACCGTTAAGTGTCTAGAGCCCCGAGAGCTCGAGATGAATAGGGTAGCTACCCCTAAACTAAAACCTAGTAATACGACCACCGTCATTCCCACCACCACCATCACTATTCCTGCAGCTAGGGTATCCCTCTTACTTGGCTCACTACTACCAACCCCCCTACATTCCCTCCCTAAGGCTAGCTAGGATCATGGCCAGTCACCTCGTCAGCTTGCCAGTCTGTCTAATGACTTCTGGTCGATTTCGTTACGCCATCTAGCTTTTTTTTTTTCAAATTTGTTCGGAACGAAGTAATTAAAAAAAATTATCCGGAACAGTTACGGACACGTGCCAGGGCAACAGGCCTGAGGTACAGGCTGGTAGACTGTAATACGATATCTAGAAAATAGTAAAATTTATACGATATTTCAAATTATCACTAGATCATTATTCAATGACGCAGACACTATGAATATCCCTAGGACGTTTCTTGGTTATTTCTGGTAAGATTGTAAATCGTAAACGTACACACGTAAGTAACAGCTATTTTGTCAAGTGTGTATATCCAGTGAAATTTAGGTTTGAAAACAGGTCTGCAAATCATCGTTGAAGGTTGTGGCTCGTATCTCGTACTTGCTCTTCCGTCAAAACTGTTGGAAAAGTATTTCGTAGGAAGTCCTGTGAGAGAGTCCCGAAGGAGTTTTTACCACGTTTGTAGGAGGTACAGAATAAGATACGTGTACGGTACCATACCGTGGCGCACACTGGTATCGCCTACGTGTATCCACGTACGTACGGGAAGAACGAAGCTGGAGCTTTGCCACTTTCAGCAGGATCTTGAAGGAGGTATATAGGGCGAAGCTACAGGAAGCTACAGAAACTGCCGTTACCACCACCTTCGAAGACTCCGGCCACCTTCACCAACTCCTTTCGGTAACGTCCAACTCGATATAAGTTATGAAGTCGCTAGGAATTGGATGTATGCCGCCGTCTAGACGTTCCTCCACTAACGCAGCCCGCGATATCCTTATTTCTACACGTGGAACGAAGACGCCCGAACTTCCACGAGGCTGAATACCGAATAGACCTTTCACGATACTTACTCAGGGATCCGCGAAAAGATCCTACGGGATTTCTGCATCCTCTGGGAAAAGGTATTGGCTACCTGTTAGGCTGAGATACTCTCGACGCTACTGGATTTCTTTTAAAACTTTATCTAGGGAATTTTTATTCCCTCATATTCCATACGACCTATTCATCTGTGAACTTTGGTCATTAACTTTTTCTTTTTTTTACTTCCCCGTCGCCAAGGGATACCGAATTAATTGATGGGCTGGCCCGGTTACTTTTTGAAGAGAATTTTCAAAATTTCACGATACATCCTGCGCGCTTCCGGTTTATGTATAATTGAGGCAGATCTCGCAGAGGGTGGTTCCTGTTTAACTGCGGATCACGTACAGGCTTCAGACCTTCTCCGCCGTAAAACTTTAAGAGATCCTACGGTACGGAGGGTGTGGTTTTGCTCAGGTTAGCAGCCATGTGCAGGAGGCACCCTTGACTATTCTACAGTGTCTTTCAATTATACAGTAGGGGTTGCTAACTTATTGGCATGTTCCATCGAGTCGATACCAATATATACCGAACCCAATTCCTGCTTTTTTCTGGGCTCCACCTAGTCTTTCCTGTTACTTGGAAAAGACGTCACTCTCTTTGCCATTGCGTAGCTATTTTATGAAATTTCCGAAACGGAAACATTTTTCCCAAAACTTATGAGAGATCAGAAAAATTGAAAGGGCTCTGGATAGAGGAGTGGAAAAAGAAAAGTCCCTAGGGTATTATACAGCCGTTGTAAGTATAGCGAGGAATAAGAAGCAATAAAGGGCAGGCGGCTAGTCAAGTAAGTAAATAGCGCACCCCTGGTACAAGGGATGAAATAGGTTCTAAGGGTGATTCCCTACGACCCTTACGGTGACCTTTGCTGGATTATGCATAGTCGGCTGACCCCAAGGTCGATATCCAGCCAAAAGTCCCACGACCTTCTAGCCCGTCTTCCCACCCGCCACCCCCTTTTTTTCAGAACATCCCCAATATTCATATGCCGAAGGTGTCTTCCGCAGAACTCATAAAATTTTTGATGAAAAGTATCCAGACTTCGGCAGGATGCACTTGCCGTTTCGGAAGTGACCGACAGCAAAAATTCCCATAAACAAAATTGCTCCTCGACTCTCTCAAAATTCTAAGGACCGCTGAACATGTCATCTCGTACGTGTCGGCATTTGGCAGCATAGGGATAAACGATACCCCGACAGTTGGCAGTTGTGGTTAATCCGTAACAAGTGCAAGAAGCCCTCGGGGCACTGCTTGCAGTCTGCCGTTGCAACCGGGTGCATTGCTTCGCGGCACGCACATGCACAGCCACGTGCATTGTGTCATTAGTTATTTTTTTCCCCCTTTCTTTGCCCCCTTATACACTTTTATTTATACACCCCTTATGCACAATTTATATAGACAGCCTCCTGCACTTTTAAACGCGTGCATTTTTCCAGACCAAACCGTCCACATAAATATTTCCCTAGGAAATCGGGCAACGGGAGTCACGTGATTAAATACACGATTTAAGCACAGACGGCGGAAAAAACACGAACTATAGAGAAGCGATGAATATTCAAAAAAACAAAAAAAAATTATTCTTCGCCAGACAAAATTTTCTATCTTTCGCAACGTGATAGTTGACTGCCAAAAAAGTGACCTCGTGCAATATCTATCGTTTGAAAGTAAATAAGTACGAATTAAAAAAAAAAAAAAGTCCCTAGGGAATTTTAAGCGAATTTGCAATTGACGACGATGGCAACTAAATTCCCCTGACGTCCGTTGCGAATGCGTGTCTCTCAGCTGGAGTTAATGAAATAGTATCATTAACACGTAACCCCTTTGAACCTAACTAGAAAGACTAATTAAATGTAGGTTGGCAGGGTGACGGCGTAGAAGGTTAGAAGAGGAGTCTGAGGGTTTTCAAGGATGGCTGCCGCGAGGGATGCTTGCTGAAATAGGGGAAAGGAGACGCCAAGCCCTTTCTCCCTGCTATTCAGGATCGAAGTATGAAACCTTGAACCTCGAACCTCCTTCGCATCCGACCTCATCGCATCCTTATTACCAAGTTACACTAGCCCAGCTATACCCAACACTGCCGAACCTCTTCCTTCATTCTGGTGGCTCACTGGTGCCACTCCCAAGACTCAAACCCTCTTTAGTCTGATGCGCGGACCGAGACCCACAAAGGTTCTCGATCTAATACCACGACTACTACAACTATCGCTACGTTTACTGTCGGACGCTGGTAGTGGCACCACTGCCACTCCTCGAAATGTTACCAGAATCCGCATCAAGTTGGCCCCACTGGTGCAGTAACCAGCAATGTCTCAAAGTTTCTAATCCGTTTTATAGAACGCAGGAGAGACCCTCGAGGTGATGCCGGTAATGGTAGAGCACTGCAGACCCAAGTGTCTTACTCCCCTATCCTTTATACGGTAGTCACTCCGTGCGCGCTTACGAGCGTGCTATTTTTACATTTAAAAAGTGACTACTGTAGAAAGTATAGGGAATTAGACGGTTGGATTTGCAGCGGGGACTCCTAGTGTTATTTTACCTCTCAGTCAACGGATATTCAACATCTCCTGGCAGAACAATAGCTAACTCGATCGACTAATATAATCACAGCCGTCTGCGCCGTTGCACCGTTGCACCGCTGCACCAAGTACGATGCAGTCTGTCTGCATGGAATGCAGTGCTCACTCCGTGTTCCGCGCTGAGGAGCTCTAAGCGGATTCCCAATCAGCCATTGCAATCTGCTTGACTGGTCGAGACGGTACGAAGTAATTACTTCGTATTGATAGCACTTGACGGGTTTACCTATTCTTACGAAAAGTAGAGATTCGGTTAGGTCGAGATTTATGCAGTTTGCGGTTTTGAGTCTCAGGACGCGGTGATCTGTCGTGGGAAAGGATTGGATAGGGACGATAACATTGAAAGAAGATCATTTAATAACTCGAGAGTGATCTTCCTCGTGTGACGTAGAGTTACGTGAAAATTTCCATATAAGCTGTACGCGAGGTGTCAACGTTATCGAGACTTCTGGATTTCTAATTCAATTTTCGCGTAGCTTCTTTTCGTTCCGAAGACTCGAAATTGTATTAAAAATGTACAAAGACAGGATTTAGCCGACGTCAGGTCATTAATTACTTTTAAAGACTAATTAGACGGTAATGATATTTTTTTCTTTGCTTTCAATAACAGGAACCTCGTCTAGGAGGAAAATCCGCGTAATTAATTTTGACACGGATGAGAAAAAAAAGGTTAAGGGATGAAAAAGCACAATTTTGAGAATAATATTACTGCGTTGTTTATAATAAGAAATTGTGGCTTTTCAATCGAAATAAAAATGTCAGTATTTTCACGATCGATTGGCAATTATCTTCTTAGGAGGGGCTTAAGTGCATTTATCATGGTCGTCATGAAAAACGTTCACGAGAACGGCCGGAAACCGGAAGACAGTAGAAAACCCAATGGCTTCCACGATTTCCGTCGAATCCGAAATTAATAGATAGGCTCGCCCTTACCGACCCCCCTCGGGCCTACCCAAAATGGTTAGATAAACTTGAGTCATCGAGATTTCCATTACAGATAGGATTCACGTAGTAGCCACCCCATATAAATATATATATATATATATATATATATATATATATATATATATCATTGCGTATATGGGGACTTTACAGGGCCCCATATGGCCCCCGGAGTAAGGCAATTAACAACCAGCCAATTAAGCATGAACACCCATAAAACTTTCGGGAACTAGCTCAATTAAACAGCGGCATGCTATTTAACCGGATGATTTAAAACGACCTGTACAAGTGCACAAAGTTTGCTGATCATATCTTAGCTTGCCGTATTGTATGCCAATGATATTTGTACAACGATAAAAAAAAAAAAAAATGTTTTTACAAGCGTAAAATTAAAAAAAAAAATTTCATCGTAATGATTTTCCTCTCGGTATGCAGTTGCAGGATTATGCATTTACATCTGCATGTGCATATCCATATTTGGATGCGTTAACTTCAGTGCGAAAACATATGCAGCAACGTTCTGGGTGTCCAGGTTCGTAATGCAAAGTGAGTCCGGTGCAGTTAACGGGTGTCGAAAAAAAATGGCACGTCCCACGTGACACGAATAAAGGAAATTCCTGTCGCGCAGACACGTCGAGCCTCGACAAACCGTAAAACACGCCCGACAGTCGGCACGCGTCTGCAGCGCAGTCCTTTGAGACACGTGCCGGTTGCATCGAGGCAGGTGCATAGCAGGTGCAACGCGACGCAGCATGCACCGATCTTTCTTCTGGCCCGTCCACGTTCCTTGCTCGATACGGCACGCCGAATAAGCCTGCACATGTTTTACGCATTTCTCAAAATTTCTGTGCGCAGCCGGTGGGAGAAAAAAAGTCCCTAGACCAAGAGAACTTACCAATGCAGACTTTTAATCTGGTACATTTTTACATCCGGCCGCGATGGACAAATATTGACAGCGCTACAATCGGTGGTACGGTTTTTTTTGTTTTCTGTTAAAAATTAATTTATTGATTTGTTTGTACATAATTTTTTTTTTTTCATTTTCTCATTTTTATAATCCACTATTTTACCTTTTTTTATTCCCTAGTCGACCTTCCGTTAAGATTCCCGTAAACGGCTGGTTTTACAGAGAATGAAGAGCCATTCGAGAATTTTTGCACGCCCTATAGTTAACAGGCGGCGAACGCACCCAGCGACGCAGTAATAACTTTTTAATTACCGCTCCCACCCGGTATAGCAATAGCGGAATTTTATTCAATCGTAAATTTTCGATCTTTCACGAGCACGAAAAAACATGAGGTACGAACATAAAATAAAAAACGTACGGAGAACAGAGCCTAGGCTGTATTTGGGCAAGATACTTCGGCAATGTACAATGTGTAAATTAGGTTATTTATAGGGCAATTTTTTTTGTTTATTTACACGTACAGCCAACCGTGACTATTAATCAATTATTTTCTCACGGTCCGATATTTTGCAAATTCGCATCACTTTTCCGACACAGTGTTACAAATAAAAATGAATGATCTTCAATGATAAATTCTAGATCCGACGATATGGCAGAAGGCCGTTTAAAGAGTTTCATGCACACGCTTCGCTCGAACGTTTTCCACGTTCAGTAAAGTCAGTAAGTATTGCGAATCGAGAATTCTCAGTCACGACGCAAGCACCCCTTTCCGCTTCTCTTTCTTCGCTACGGCCCTGGGTAAGTCGGGTTCTGATAAATAAGGCAAACACTACAAGCTGAATTATTCATCCGAAGCCACGCTACGCTCGGCAGCTTCCACGCGAAGTAGACAACAGGGACAACAAGGAGTACGAGGGTGGGAGTGAATTCGGTGAGGGGCGAAGGCGTAAAGGGCGAGGGTACTTCGAGAGAGAGAGAGAGAGAGAGAGAGAGAGAGAGAGAAACAGCTAGAATAAGATGAAAGAGAAAGCCAAGCAGCAAGATGCAGCAATGCCAGCATCCAACAATTCTCCCTAAATTCCCCAGCCCTAAGCTGATTTCTTGGTACAGCGCAGCATCCCCCTACCAATTTCGCCATCATCTGAATACCGTAATTCACGTGCAACCTCGCTCGTGCTATTTAAATTACAGGTACGTATTGTAGGATCTCTTGGCTACCTACGCAAGAAGATCTTTCACCCTTTAAAAAAAGAAAAGGAGAAATTGTTTATTTTTTAAACCCCCTGGAGCTTCAGACTCTATTGAGATTCTTTTTAGCGAATTCATTGAGATAAGACAATTAAGCTGGATCTGGGGAAGATGATTAAAGTGCGTATTCTTAAAATACATATTTAGGGAACTTTTTTTTTTTTTTTTCAAAGGCAACCCATTGGGGTTGGTACAGAAGGAACGGTTCGGTGGCGAGAATATGCAAGACTTTTTAAAATTCCCGTATCCGCTGGGGGAACGTGAATAAGAGCGAGAGAGACAGAGGGACAGACAGGGAGTATGAGAAAGACAGAGAGAGAATCAGTACGAAGAGATTCTCTCGACAAACCGTGAACACGAAAACCACGTCCGTGACTGGTTCAAAACAAAGTTTGAATATTTATCACAAGATTCCTGCGTTAATTATTCCGTCTGTGAGGGGGGAAGGGGGGGAGGAGGGGGGGGAGGCTCAGACTCCCAATCCCCGTACCAAATTTGGTATTTAAATCCAAAATGGTTGGTGGTACACGGAGATCGCGGACTGATTGGTAAACCAAAACAAGTTCTTTAATTAAAAATCCATAGAGTCCGAGACGTGTTTTAAGGGAAAGAACCGAAAATTTGATAAGGGTTTTGTGGATTTGAATTTTACGCGCAAAATCTGCTCGTCCGACGCTTTCGTCCTTAAGAATGCAGTGGAGCTGATATAGCCACGTCACAGGCTGTATAAGCAATCTCTTGAAGGTATAATGGAATATATTTCCTAGGGACATTTATCAAAATTCAATGGCGGCTGCACTCAATGAATTTTCGGAAATTCGGGGTAATGGATCATAACGCCCCTTTCTTGTTATATAACGGACATTGAGACTAATTACAAATTTATCTCATATATATATACATATATATATATATATATTTATAAAACAGTTACAATTTAATTAGCAAATATCGGCCTGACTTACACCCCCGGCTAATTAATTATCCCCATATTAATTAACAAAGACCATCAGCCCCGAGACATGCCAGCTACAGCCAGCTGAATGAAGATCTCCATCTCAAAAGCTATACGAAGCTTCCTCTTAGGTAAAGGGGGGGTGCCGTAAGTGTACCTGACCTTTTGCCCCTTTTTTCGGGATGAATTAACATTTTGGGTTAACGTTGCTCGCTGAGTATGCAAAGAAATTCTTTTGATTGAATTTTAAAAATTTTTTATAACTGCGACATCAGTGGTTCAGGGGGTGAATAAAGTAGGTGGTAATGTTGGTATTACGTGTTGCACTTGGTTCACGGTTAATTAATAAATTAATTAATATACGTCGAGACTGTCTTTTTATGTACAAAAAAAATAATGAAAATCAAATGAAAAATTTGTGTGTCCAGTACCAAGCCCAGAAAACGTGAACGTAACTACTGGCCTGGTTTCATTAGAAAGACAAACCCTTCCCAGGATGCACAGGGAATTCACGGTGGTCAAGTTTGGTTGCTTAGTAACCCCTAACCTACTGGAAGGTTATCTGTCCAGGTTACTGATGTGAAACGCGGTCGTCGGGCTGTACGACTTGGATCATCCCCTAACGAAGCCAGGGGTACACTCTCTCGGAGTGGTTGCTCTGAAAATTTGTTTAGGGTAATTGGCAGCATGCATATTAAAAGGGTGGACCAATTTACGTACGCAGCCAATGGGACGCGTGACCGAAGCACGTGGAACGTCCGTCTACCAGTTTTTGGGTACTGAATTGGTTTTAGTTACGTTTCGAAGTTCAATATGATTTTAGGGGTGGAAATTGGACGGTAATATTACACTAACAGTAAATACCAATTCTCCCCTATTCTCAGATATAGTTATGCATGTATTAATAGCTTAAAGGGGCCATTTCGGCTAACGGCGCTCGAACGAAATACGTGTTCGGGACCAGAATCGTCCAATTGGACACCGAAGATTGGAAGTTGTTATTACTGTTAGCTGTTAACGTCTTTGTAGGTTAGGTGGGAATGTGGATTCACGCTGCTGGGATTAGACGGACTGAGGTTGTGCGAATTGGAGAAATTCAGACTTATTTTGCTAAGAAAGTACATACGGGTGAGTCTGCCGGAAAGGTTGGGAAAGGACGAAGTCCTAATTCATTCATGTTTTGGGAATGAGCCGCCTGACCCTGAAGTGGTTGGTGATTAAGAAGTAAAGGTCAAGGATAATGTATGGAGTGGGACCATGACATTGAAGAAAAAAGTTGAAAGGGGGAAGATTAATGTAATTTTAAAAAATGTCATTAAAGTTATGGGAATAGCACGTAAGTCGCGAGAATATATAGCTCAGAAAAAAATTGTGAAATTCTGAAAAATCACGTTCGCCGTTGAAAAAAATTTTTCACTGCACTTTCGCCCAGCCAATTCTTTTTTCTTTAGCGCCCAACGAAACGCCTCCTTTCGGCCCTGCGAATTTTCACGGCAGAATTGTTAAGGTCCTTCCCAAGGTATTTCCCTGGAGAAGGGTTGCAAAGTTTTTGAGATATGGCCGACAGGGTTAGAAACGAATGAATTCGCGGAATCCTTTTCGTCAGATCCTCGTTGGACCGCGGTTTAACGAGTTTCCCCATTTACAGGCCGTTTCAAAGGAAGGAAACCAACAAACCAACAAAAACCAACCCCTTCGTCAAGTTTAACCACCAGCCGACATTTACGTGTTTAAATTTCCTATACGGCAATACGAACAACCCTTAGATTTAAACTGACGTGATAAACACCCTTGCGATACCAGACGTCACTTGATGCCCCGAATAAAATCTACTGCGCGACGAGAATCTAGGGAAATTTAAACGACGAACAAACCCAAAATCCAAGAAAAAAAAATCCCTTGGTCCGCTCGTCGAAAAAAAAAAAAATTCCCTAGGCGCACACACGACAGACGTTAAGAAAAGTTGGTCCCTGCCTACCGAGTGCCAGGTAAGACGTAACTAGATGCAAATATAAAAACAAAGTCCCTAGACAGTCAAACTTTTGCCCAGTGGTACCAAGCGTCTAAGAGTTCAAGTAGCACCGGCAGTAGTATTATAGCATGTAACTCGTTAGTATCCTATTCTCCCAGGTTACGTACTGGCTATAGCAGTTCCCTCTGCCTGAGTCTAGCGGAGCAGCTACCAACATCCAAACAGTGGGTGTGCGAGGGTCGGCTAGTTAAACTGTTTGTCACAATTACGCCAGTACAACGTGGGTATAACCAGTATAACGAGATAGAGCTAAGCTGAGGTCGAAGGAGTCCCAGACGCTAGACCTTCCCCCGGATCTACATATCTAGGTATGGATCTGGATATGTATGTATATCATAGGTACAGTATACTCTGTGCCCAAAAGCACGTGCTATAGTACGTTCACCTGAAGATCTAGTTATGGGTACGTATACGCGTATAATGTTCATCAGCAGAAAGAGAACACTTTCGAGGCAGCGATAACGGAACATCCGTTTCGATAAGAGTAAAATGGGGCGGCAGAACTTGATCCTAGATCTGTGCCAGATCAAACGTACAGAGTTCGGTTGAGGTTAGGCTGGGACGTCTTCTAGTATTTCCCTTAAGACGGACCTATCCGGCCCCTAAGTACGTGGACGTGCGACTGTGCCGGCCCTGTATACGTGTAGGGCTTTGGACTATCAGTGGCTTCAAATCGCTTTACTAGGGAGTTTCCCTAGGATGAGATTACCTCGGGGCTGAAGAAGTCTCCGGGTCCGGACGTTCTGCTCTTTGATGTTCAATTCGATTCCCCCTCAAATACCGGGTTCGTGTGCTTTCTCGAAGTTCGATGCTTCTCATGGAGGCCCCGGGTGTCCCTAGGAAAACACGAAACTCCTTCGGACGTCCAGTTACTTTTTATTCTCCCTTCCAACGACGGGACAGCTCGATTTCGCGCTGTTAGGTGGGGAACAAAAAAAAAGGTTGGTACCTTGTCTCTTTCTTTTATTTATGTACAATCATTTCGGGTTTCTCGATTTTATTTAAGGTACGTGTTTACACACGGTTACGTTATAATCAGTACGGTGACAGTGTCGCCAACATCCACTGGCAGTAGGCAGACACGTTTACCACCCTTAATACGTGACTCTCCTCGCTAGGGACTAATTTCGGATGACCTCAGATTGCCAAATATTGTACCACCTTGTCAAATATTGTACCGATATAAGGGTAAAGCAAGGATAAAATACCTATATTTGCGGAGAGTGACTTTTATTTTTGTCTGATTGGCACCACCACTATGGGCCGAAAAAAAAAATCTTATTTCAACTCGTATTCGCGTGTGCTTCGACTTTCTACACGATGACAAGTTTTCGTTAAGAGTTGGTATCGTGAAATTCATGGTAATCGCGGGACATTATGATTTTCCGTAACGTAACGCCTATATATGTATTTATTGAACGGAATTCACGAAAATATAGAAAAAAAAGTGAGCATGAGACTTTTAATGAAGTTTACGGAAAAAATGGGAAAACTTATATTCTGTAAAACTATAGGTTTTATCTCGTTAAATTTAAAAAGTCATTCAAGACAGTCGAATTATTTCGTACTCTACATTCAAAATTTTTACCGCAAAACGGAATAAAAATGAAAAATAATATTTGTCGCCTGGACCGTAAAATTTGCTTGCAGCCACTCAAAATCTCATGTGTCATAGAAACAATAGATAATTAATTGGAAACGATGTCCCATGATTGCTGGTTTCTACGTAAAATTTTATCCTGAATTTCATAGGAAAAAGTAAACGAAAAATTCTCTCCTCTATAATGCGTTCGTAGCTTTTCGCGCAGAGAAAATAGTTAGACTCTGCCGTAACGAGCGCCGACGAACTTTTGACCGAAAAATTGCATTAGTTCGATTCGAAAATGGTTTAATAAATAAATCAAAGTTTGATGCCCGCCCGTTCGGTGAATAATTAATTTTTTGCTTCACGCGATTTCCGGCGGCTATATTGGTCAGAGAGAAACACGAAGAAAATAAAATAGACCCGAGCGCAAGTCAAAGCTTTAACGAGTAACGTAACATTAAACGTATATGGACAGTCTGATTTGATATTGTTAATTAAACGAGAAATGGTATCGTTCCTTCAGGAATTAATTAAAAATCACTCACGAGCGCCGACCTACGCAATCCGTAAACGAGATTTTAACAAATTTTGCATATGCACTTTCGGCCAAGCGACTGCATAGCCGTTCGCTGCAGATATGCAGTCGTCGTCGAGCCACCGCGATTCGATTATATCGTGTGGTTGCATATTTTTCTTCAATTTCTTCTAGGGCTACTATTTTTCATTACGCCAAATCTCAAAAGCATATACGAAAAATAAAGTCCAAAGGGGGACGAAAAAAAATGCAGCGACCTCTCTCCGATGCGTTTCTGCGAATTGCATAAAGACTCCGGGTACCGCCGAATATGCATTTCGCGATATGCAGGCGTTGATGAGTTATTGCATTAATTAAAATTCAATTGGCTTCAATGTGCGCGCCGAGTATCGCACGAGAATTTCTTTAATCTTTCGAATAAATTTTACGGCAAAAAATTACTAGGCGACTTTTTGAGGAAATTAGATTGTGCGAAATTTTGAAAAAGAATTTTTTTTTACGACACGCCGGACGTCGGGAGCCGATATGTCTAATAATTAGACTTTCGTAATCTTAAGGAGTCTTTTTCAAGTAGATATAGATTCTATACATACATATATAAATATATACGAGAGAAAAAGTACAAGAGGTCTTAGGCTGCTTTAAAGTCGCTATTACTACCTACTACCCGTTACATTTTGCTACCACCGCCAGCATCAACGTCAGTACGTAAAAAGCCCAGGGATTCGATGAAAAATGTATGATAGGGGAAGCTCATAGATTTCACTCTAGATAAATGTACGTCTGAATGTAAAATGGATGCTACCCTCTGGCCAGGATCAAAGCGATCCTTGCAGTCGGTGGCCCAAAAAGAAATAACCGGTTAATTTTTCATTGGTTCGCGTAACAGACACGTACACGCCTCGGTGACGCAGAAACACGATTTTGAAAAAAAAAAAAAAAAAATAAACACGTATCAAAATAGTAAATGCCCAATTAGAATTTTGGAGTAAAAAATTTTTAATCCCCAAATCTCCAAGACATATATTATAGGTAAAATGTAAAAAGTACTTTCCATTTCGTATCTATTCCGTGCAATCGTTTTGACCCGAGCGGAAATTTATGGCTTATGTAAAAATATCCTAGGGATCCCCTAGGGAATTTTCTTCGGTGAAGTTTCTCCCACTACATGCTGGACGATTTTTTCGAGGATTTATCGGTGCACGCGGTACGTATACTAATACCGTGAGGATTATGATCTATATATACCTGGAGTGCAGGGATGGTAACTTAAATGCTTATATACAGGGTATGTATAATATCAGACACAGAGGATCGTTTACGAAAATTCAGTAATAAAATTGACAGTATGTATAAAACTGTATAAAAAGTGTACCCGGGACTATTAGAAGCCTTTATAAAAATAATCTTCGCGTATAAAATAACCAGTTGAGATAAAACTGGCGGAGCCATATAAAAGTACTTGCGAACGTATAAACGTCGTTAAACAGTTAATCCCAAGGTTCAAATCTACTTGTATCTCTTTCAACAGGTAGCAGTCTGGACGATCATCTAGATACTAGAATATCCCTAGATTGAATCCCAGATATTGAATCGTAATAAGTAAAGACAGCAATGAAACGTATAAGCGTCTTTTAAATTTATTAATAACCGCCCCTTTTATTCGGTCTCCTTACACGAGTGAAAAACCGAACAATTTTTATAATTCCTCCGTCCCTGGCGATTCAACCAAAAATTTACCCAATAGTAACTCCCGGTCCATCGTATCATCCCCACCTTGCACCCATCCAAACGGAAAGCGAAAATCGCGCTTACCGGAATTTCGCGTAAAAATCAGTCGCTCGCGAATAAAGCGCGGATTGGAAAATGCAGAATGCTCGATATCATTTGGAGACGATAAATTTCGCTCGTGAAAATCCACCCAGACTTCTGTATACGTAACCTTGTATATACCGTACATAGGCGTGCACGTACGTAGACACATTAGCAGTACATGAGTAGAGGTATACAGGGTGTCCATAAATTGTCGAGACCGGCGACAAAAACACTAATAAATTAGAATTACAAAAAGAGATGGAAATATCAAATCAAAACGGATATACCGTGTGACCTTTTAGTATGAAAATATTTACGCCACTCCGTAGAAAATCGCCACCCGTTATATGCCTTTAACAATTTTTCATTGACATTGCGAATATCTTTCGCGAATAATGTGTGTACAATCTCAAATTTTATACCGACTTTCCATCGCCAGGGAGACTATTCGGTTTCTGGTATGATAGAGAATTTATGGACACCCTGTAGACGAACATCACGACCAAGCATGGAATCAATTTAATCTCCACGGTAGAATTCGTAAAGACCATTATATCGAGGAATCACTGGAATTGACGAGCGGACCCACGGACATTACGTGATGTATAGTTGTCACGTAAAGTACCCGTTTATGGACTCGTTATGTAGAGCGCTATAATATATATATAATAAATAGAATGCATCGGTGAATAAATTACGTGCATACACAGAAATGCATCTATCAATGTGTCAGACTGTCCCTCGTTGGTTGCGAATGCTCTCAAATGCATATCCATAACGTTACATTAAATATTAACCAAAGGATTTTAATGGAGCTGTACATACTCACGGAGATATATATATATATATATATATATATTGTAACGTAATTCTTTAACTTATGACCCGACACCGATAGCAAAACATACGAGAACGAACTATTTGCGAGAACCACCCTACGTTACCTTCGGCCGTGCACCCGTCGTTCGTGCATCCGCAAGCCAGGCGGCCGCCAGCCAATTCTTTTTTCACCGGGAACTGACGAGCCGGTATAAACTGGGA
>NW_014332862.1:111260-111652 GCF_000341935.2 Cephus cinctus
CAATTCTTTTTTCACCGGGAACTGACGAGCCGGTATGAACTGGGAGTTGGGGTGGAACAGGTCCAACTCCACCAAGAACGAGAGCTCTGACGGAACCTATCGGACGAGGCGATAGCTTAATGGATCCCGTCGATTTTTGGGGTCGCGTAAAATCAGCAATCGCAACTGGATGCACAAATGGGAGCGGACGGTTACGGAAATGCACGGCCGCTCAGGCTGCTTGATTGAGACAGAGAGGGTCGGAGTAAGAGTCCGGCAAATAGTGCGAGAGACAGAGAGCGACGAACCGAGAACGTATCAGAACGAATCGGAGCTGTAAAATCGAAATCCCTTCACCAATTAATAAATTGGGAGACTCACCGGAGCTGGGGCAGCTAATCCGTGGAGGCCGT
>NW_014332862.1:111918-127276 GCF_000341935.2 Cephus cinctus
AATCATTCTGATTGGTCGAGAGCCTTATAACCGATAACTCTTCTATCTCCTTCGAGTCGTCCCTTTAAACCAAATCGAGAGCGTTTCTTAACGAATCGGTACGTATCTCCTGGAGATCCTCCACGGCCGCTCCCCCAGGGCATCTCCTCTGCCGGGCAACTCGGTACGTCGAGACTATCTCCCCACGGCAGATTCGAGCACTTCGGCCTCACCTAAACAATAACGAAATCTTACGAGAGCCTTGACGTAACTGTACGAATGAACCCGAGAGCGTAGCTTCTGAGCAGGCTGGCGACCCGAAGGGAACCAGAAACCGAGAACGTTATCTGTATCGGTAACCGGAGCCGCCTTGGGACCGTGATTCGAAAAATCACGTCACACCGTATATTAAAAAAAATGTTTTAAATTCACCAAAAATACATCCATCGCGTGTTTTTTTTTTTTTTTACAACGCAATATATATATGGACTTCCCGTAATACGGAAAAATAAATTAAAATACCGGAAACAAAAGATCTATAAAATTACACTGCACGTTTCTCAGAGTTCCCAGCCGCGATAATTATGCACTTGGAAAAAAAAAAATAATTTTTCAGTTTCCAAGGAAAGAGGCAAAAAAATAAAAAAAAACCAATATCCCTCTCCGTCGTAAAATCAAAATCGCGACGTTCGTAATTTTCCGGTGCATCCGTCAAATAATTTACAGGCAGAATGGAACGGGAGACAAGGAGTCGGCCGATAACGTAGGGAACTGTAACGAAGGATGCTTAACTTCCATATATGTCAAACTTAGAGATCAAGTAGACGTCACTGATCCTCCTTGTCGTCCTCCACCTCATCCTCGTCCTGGTCCTGGATGTCTACGTCGTCACGGACCTCGTGGTCGTCCTAACTGACAAGGGCTCCGTAGGATCCGTCTGTTTGCGAAGGGTCTGCGGGCCTGGCTAGAGCAATATCGGTAACAAGGGCTTTCGCAGAAGGTTCCTAAGGGCGAGCTGGTTGACACGATGACTTTACCTTGTATGCAGAATACCTAAGCTCGCTAGCCCAGCTATAGGTCAGAGCCCGGAACCCCTTTTGATGCTTGCGGAACCCTGTGTATATTGTACAATTACTAGGTAGGTATAAATACATGTATATATATATATATATATATATACATAACGTGTATATATATATATATACAGACGTGTAAGCATCCTCTGTCTATAGGTCATGCATATTCCATGTACCTAATATCCGGTATCTCAGGCTATTAGGGACACTTATGTTATCACAAATACACAGAGATTGGGTATAGAGATATTGATAAGAGGAATAGGAAAAAGCTACGTGGTTAATATATCTAGGGATATTTCGAAGACCTTTTGACAAGCTGCTCAATAATTTTCAAATAAATTTCTAACGTGTTTCGCCGCTAGGGACTTTTAGGTTAATTGCCTTTTAGACGTTTTAAACATTTCTGTCGATAGGTATAACGTACTTGGAAATTTGGAATTAAATATCTATATCTTTATGACAACCGCGTAATTGCTGTAATAGAAAGAAAAAAGATTTTAGGAAATTATACTCCCGCATTTATCGTCCAAACAAAGAACCGATAAATGCCATTATCGTAAACGATCAATCATTAGAAACGTCAATTAATGCGTCTATCGGTTATCTGACAAAAATATACCAAACGTCCCTGTTTCCCTTAAATGCACAGGTTGTACATTGGAAAATATTTTCGTAAGATAATTCAGCTGATAACGATTGGCTTCGTAATAAGAGATGACAATGTTATTGATAAAAATATATTTTATTACAGTTTACCATTAAAATAGCTAATTAATGTAGTTTTAAAAATGACAAAATCAATTGTCGTCTGAGATAACGATAAAAATTGGCAATTGTTCGATTACACCAAAATCATAATCTACGCGAGACCGTTAATCAGGTACGTACCACAATTGGAGAAACCCGAGGGCATCATGGATGCCATAAATATTTCCACGGTTCCGTCTAACCATTAACCACAATTCTCCCGCAGGGATCCTTTGGTATGATAACTTAATTATCACGTCATCCGGAGATAAGTGTCTCAATTATTGGCAAAGATGCAAATATCGTTGCGATTTCTGTAGAGGTGTTACTTAAAATTGCCAGACAGGATACGAGACGGTCGATACATATATAATTTACTTTCATACCTCGTACCTCGAAATTTTGAACTTTCGAGTAAAATTGTATGGTGCGAGTGGGTACTTGAAAAAAAAAAACATTTTTTTAAAACTATAAACCACTCTGTTTCCTCGTTCCAGTTTCGCGTCTGTTCTGATCGATTTCGCGTGTCCCACGTTCGCCACTGGAAATTTTTTAACCGACCGCCAACTTTTTAATTACTACCCGAATTCACTTCGTATACGGAGCACATCACCTGCCGCGACCAATACGCGAGTAATTGGACGTGGCGTGCATTTTTCCTACCGATCGACCGGCATTTTTTTTTTATCTTATACATTTTTTATTCACTCGCGATTATACCACGCACCGAATTACCCACCGGTAAGCGTGACGGAGCGATTGTGTTCGGCATCCTTAGAAATTTTATTGACAATACCAGTCAGGGTAGCCCCTACATATGAATCCAATGTAAATCATCATTCCGTGCCATTAGTTAATTCCGAATAAAAGATAACACGAGAATCTAAATGGAATCTTTTCTTAAATTTAACAACAGCAAGATACTGCTATCTCATTTTGAAAGCGATATCAAAATAACACAACATAATGGGGCAACAGATCGGCGGCATGCTACCAAATGGGCTTCCAGAGAAATCTCGAGCTAGGGAATTTCTAGTGATTTCTTTCTCACCCCGTCAATTCATTACCGTCTGCATCTCATTTCACTTTCTGGTCCATTCAATCGAAATTACTCGTCACGTTTCGTCCAAAGGATTCTGACGAGTCATCTAACAATTGATAGTTCAATGACAAATGGACGAGACCCTCCATCTTGAGTAAATTAAGGGTCCATTGTGATCCTGAGTAGCCAGGAAATCCGAGTCGTTTTGTCCAGTTCGATAGCTGACGGTGTAAAATGATATAAAAAAGCAAGAGAGAGAATAAATAAAAAAAAAAAAAAAGAAAAGATAAAATCCCTAGACGCAAGAATGACCATAGTCATTCGCTGACAATGACTGTACGGATTATTCAACGTGGCCACCCGGTGATCCTTCGGACTCGAAATGCATTTATTCCTTTTTGCCACTCGCCGGTAATACCGGGTGACTCGGAGAGATTCGAGCAGGAATAGAAGTGACAGGGTAAGCACCACGGAAGCCTGAAAGTTATACAAGGTACAGTAGTTCTGTGTACTTTGAACCTTCAATACGAAGTCTTTGGAATATTCTCATTTTGCTCCTAAGGTTCTACTCGAGGTCACGTTAGGTTAGGCAAAGTAAGCTAAGGTTCCTCTACTTCTTTCTGTCCCCCCCCCCCTTCCCCCACTGCCCCGGCAGTTTGCTTTTTGTCTTCCACGCATTGTCGTACCATTTTCAATGTTTTTGTTCCTCTCTCCTCAAAGCCTCTCGTCTACCACTTTGCTCGCGTGGATGCTCCTGCAGCCTCCCGGTGATCTCAAGACGGCCAACAGAATGCGCGGAGGTTATACGTCCATTGTCCAGTACCCATATTCAATCCTTGTACCGGGCTTCCTATTATTTTAAGAGGCCACGTCGTTGCCATTGTAAAACGTGGGAATTAGACGGCCAAGTGTGGATTTATACGGTTCAACGGCAGAGCGGTATAACGGGTGTCGCGAAATGAAAGGGATAAAAGTTTTTCTTTTATAACGCCAAAGTAACAGCATTAATTTACTATTTTGGAAAATCATTTTGGACCCTCGCTGTCAAATAAAAACCGCCATTGGCTCGTAAGAAATGGGGGACTTGCCGAATATCGTATACCGGGAGGGAGTGCCATTTATTTTTATGAATGACGCCCATATACAGGGTGACGCAAAAAAAAGGGTATTAAACAAAAAGGAGTAAGCAAAAAATTTTGGGACATAATGCAACTTGTATACCGAGCTGTCGGAATTGCCTGGCGATAAAATGTCAAGAAGAGAACGACCTAAAGAAAATGGCTGTACGAATGATGCGAGGGAAAAAGAGAAAGGGAAACGATGGGGAAAAAAGAGAGTAAGACGTTCGAGGGGAGGCCAAAGGAAACTGAATAATGTTGAAGTTTCAATAGACGCGTCCCGACGCCGGCCATAAATATGTATTTCCCCTCGATTGTGGCTACCTTGGGAAACGTTCGGATCAGCTACTTTATGTATCTGTTTATGCAACGTCTCGCAGAGGGAGTTTACACTGGCAAATATCGCGGTAGCTGTTTCAAATTCTACATTTCGAATTCGAACCGTCAAAAGTTACAAAGAAGTTCCGTATTTTTTTTTTTTGTTTTTTTTTTTACAAAAAAATAAGGTTTTTGAAGGTTTCTATATATAGGGATTTTTTTTAATCTAGTAATTTTTTCCTCCTTCCTCCTAGTTATAGAGACCTATAATAATTTCGTAGGTTTTTCTACGGTTTACATATAACTTCATATATAGGATATGTTAAGGACGTTTATTATTGAAAAATAAGGAAAATTTATCTATATATCAAATTCTTGGTACTCTTGATACGTTCAATAATATTCTTGTCTCCTCACGTATCTCTCGAAAGTATCCAAATCCTCTGGAAACTTTTTTCCCAGTATCTCCTAACCTTATCTGTCCTCCCTGAACCCCCACGGTACGTACTCCACCGATAAAGTGGCTCAATCACATAGTATGTCTCTTGCTCCTTTTCTCTTCGACGTCCTATCGGTCTCCGTCCTTCTCGGATTCATTCGCAATCGGCACAATCCATTCTCAAAGAACGCCTCACGAGTCGCGACTCCGGGAGCCAAAACCAACAGACGGTTTCTGGGTCGGCTAGCATTTCAGGAATATGAGAGGCTTTTGAGATTAAAGTAAAGGATTTATCATTATGCGAGAGTCTGGCATTCGCTGTCTTTGAGAGATCTAAAAAAAAATGATCGTAAGGATAATTCAAAAAAATTATTAATGAAATTAATAAAAAATTTTATTGTTCGTTCCTTATCTTTTTTTTTTTTTTTCAATTTTTTACGTAACGCGTCCCACGAAAAATTCATTCCGCCAGCAAATTCACGGTCGTCACTTTATGAGATTCGAAAGAAACGCGGGAAATTCAAAGCCTGCCGACGCCCGATTGCGGAATAGTTTTCGAATATCGCGGATAGTTTACGTAATTATTCCAGCGGTTAATGAGAAGACGACTGTGTCTCTGGGTGTGCGTGTACGATTCCACGTGCGCTCAAGGGAGAAGAGCTGAGACACGAGAAAGTGCTGGAGTTCATAGTGGATAGGTTAGTAGTGGATTATCCGACCTTAATGGGTTTTCTAAGTATTTAGGAAGAATTCAGGCGTCCCGCACGCCCGGCAGTTCGGAACTTTTCATTGGAAACGGGCAGCTCGGAGGGCAGTCGCGAAGGTTGGTTATCAGTGGATGAAAAAAAAAAATTTTGTATTCGACATAAATAGATTTAAAAATATGGTGAGTTCGTTAACGGCAAAATTCGTTACGTCACTTCAAATAAATTTCCAACGTGCACGGAGATTGTTTGCCTTTTGTATTGTTCTTTATCACTATAAACTGGACGATGCAAAACGGCAACGCTGCTGTACGGAAGTCAGCGGAGACTGCACCAAAGCGCGGATCCCGTCACCCTGTGTAATTAGCTTCCAATCAGTCCGGCTGGTAATTACCCGACTGTAACCCTTATGAGAGTATGCGAGACCAGCGAGACCAGCGAGACCAGCGAGACCAGCGAGTCCTGTGGAAACAAAGGTGATGCTAATCGTGGCCGGCGGTGGTTCGCAAACATATGGGATTAAAATTCCCTAGATACGGAAAGAGACAATAAATGATGTATTGGTTTGTATGGACAACGCGAGAATGTTGTTTAGTGAACATTATTTTGGTAACCAGAATCTAGGGAATTTTTTGGAATTTTATCATTTACTTTGAGACTAATTTTTTTTTATATAATTAATGCGTTGGTGATTAGAAAAATATATTTTTGTGTAGTCAGTCATTTTTTTTTTGTATGACGTTATCTTGACTTGGGGGTTGATAACCGCTGCAGGGTAGTTTGGACATGTCCTGGGGTTGAATACACGCTTGGGTCTTTGTTTGTAAACTCGATTTCAAAGTTCAAATAAATTTTGTAATTTTAATAAACTCGATACGACACACTATGAGATAATTTGCATTGAGGAAGAAATTTTTGGTTCGGTAAAAATATTTTTACATTGAATTTGTTTTAGTATATACCAAGTCGGAGGATTATGTAATTTAATGAGATTTTCTAAGAATCTAGTGACCTAAAACGGAAAGCAGGAAAAATGGCAAAGAAAAATTCCCTATACCCATCATCTCGTCAGAACCACCTCACGTTCCATCAAATCCGGGAACGGAAATTCTAATTCGCAGAGTCGACTAGTTTCCGGTTGGAAATTACTCCGACGGTTAATCACCGTCGTCGTTTTCCGTTGGGAATAACTTCTTTTTTTCCTCTTTTTTTTTTACGTCGTTTTAGGTGCGCGCCTTTTTATCCCGCTTTCCAGAATTTCAAACTCCCATTATTTCAATCCGTTGGACTTTCAATTCCGAACGTGACGGACAAAGTTTTCATCCGGTTGGTTAAAATTTGACCTTGAATAGGTAAAAACTTGGATCCGGGCGAGCACCGGGCATTACAGCAAATTGAAATGTCCTATGCAGGTTAAGGAATCGGCTTCGGAATGAATTCCAGAAATCTCACGGTGGCGATATCGCCATTTCCTTTCGCATTTTTATTTTTGACCGAGACTTTTTTTTTTAATTTTAATAGAATTTACTTGTCTCCACTTCGATTTCGTGAAATTAGAAATAGTTCAAGTCGGCGAGACGGATTTTTTGAGAAAACTGTAAAAATTTCTCACCACCCAGGCGCAGTTGATAACGAATGAAAATTTCACTGTTGATAACGTACGGCCAGGTGGGGCATTTGGCGGTAAAAAAAGAGGGAAAAATCGGAATTTAAAAACGCATTCATTCGAAAGCTCAATTTTTCATATACGAGCACAAAACAAATCGGATCGCACCCCTTTGAAATAATGAAAGGCACCAAATCGGCAGATGATGGGATATCGTCGATTGTAGAAAATTCACAGTTAATCACAGACAAATGAAAAATTCTCTTTAATCCACAAAATGGTTAATTACCAAATTCACGATAATTGCTTTTTTCCCTTCCTCTATCACTTTTTCACTGTTTCTTTTTTTTTTCGTCTCTCTTCCTTCCTCGTTCCTGGCAATCAATCCGATTGGATTTACTCCCTAGACCCGAGGGCTGTTTTATGAGAATTGCACGGGGGATGATACTCACGCTTAGGGGATGCGTCTCGAGATTTTCTAGCGTCGTAGAACAGCGGTAGCAGATACGTGAATCTCAAATACATAGAAGGGTCCAAGGAAGGAGAAAAATCGAAATTGAAGTAAAGAATGGCTATACCGGTACGATAAGCAAAAATTCCATTTTTTACACGAATTCCAAAAAATATGTAAGTTGTGAGAATTGAAATAAAATTAGTTTTTTTTTTTAACAACCAGATCATCTGCAAAATTCGAATCAGTAGCATTTTGTATAATCATGAATGACAAAAATTATTTACCTAATTACACAAAAAGTTACAACACCCAAAGTGCCTTTCCAAAAAAAAATCGTATTTTTCCTCATCGATCCCATAAAAAAAAAACTCACCCTTAAATAATAATCCACGGCAGACACGTTCGTAGCCCCCTGAACCACGATCCCCGTCGACCCTCCATTTCGAACCTGAAAATCCAACTTGTAATACTCGATATCAGCGATACTCACAGTTGGCACCCTTCTATTTTATAACGCTTGATATTCAAACCGACTAATTCCCTACCCAACTCTCATCAACCCCCTATCACATCCGACCTTTGAACTTTCTTTTTTTTTTTCATTTTCAATTAATTTGTACACTTTCACGTAAGCCCCATCTTCACAGGGCACCCCAATTTGCAATTTTGCCCAAAGGGGAAATTGCAAAATTCACACTCCTAGGTACGACGATTCCTCTAAAAAAATCTACCTTGCAATTATTTTTCGTATTAGTCAGGTTTAAAAAATTTTTTCAAAATTTCACTACGTCAGCTTCATTTAATTTTACCAACGGTCTAATGCGGTGGGCTACGTATTGCATTTCACGACCGATTTCTTTATTTACCCTTTGAACAAAAACGTTTCAATTGATACGTAACAATTAATTGACAAAATCCACGCATGACTGGCTGACCGTGTCGAGGGATTGAAATTCCGGGGCTCCGCATACAAGGATTTGCACGAAACGTAAGGGTTGCTAAAAGACATTTTCGTTGGTATTTCCTGCTAGACACGTACAGCTGAAGTTCCCGTTGATCCGCGTGGGGGTGTTGCATTATACCTGCATTACAGAGAAATGCACGTTGCGGCACTGGCTACCCGATGAAAATTCCCAGGTATTTGCCCGAGAACAGTGAACGGGGCTTAATCCGATGAAACGCGCCATAATTATTGGGATAATATAAAATAGTAAACCCGCGCCACTTGCCATCCGGCCAGGACGCCCGTAACCAATCCCCGCAAAGCCCAGAGGGCTGATTTTGCTTGTTTGTCCTGCCGATAATATTCATAAATAATAACGCAACCGTACCTCGTTCCTACGGGCGCGCACTTCAACGCCAACGAACACTAACAGTAATTCGCAATATGATAATACACCGTGACGCGATAATAGCATCGAAATCGGAGAAGCTCAATGCAATTTATTTGCAAAAAGTAACGCCGCCAATACATAACCAAAGCACCTACTCAGCGTGATGTAGGAAGTCGAAAGGTCAAAAAAAAAAAAATGAAAAAAAAATAAATAAATCACACAACCCATTTTTTTATTACTATTCGTACCGCTCGCGCATACCTTCAAAATTTTTTTTTTTTTAATTTTCAAGCCCTCCGACGAATTCCATATTTTTCCTTACGAGAATACACAATGATTTTCTCCGTGGGGTAAAGTCGCGAACGGGGACGCCACGCGTTTAAGGGTGAAACACGTAGCCAAATGCTGTTGCATTTATTCAGAAGGGCGCATTTTAAATTCAAAAAAGGTTTGCAGCCGCGGAATGAGAAATACATGGGACACGATTCTGGGGGTAGTGACTTCGCAAAATTTATACGTCGACCGAGACTCGTGTGATTCGCTGACGTAATACAGGGTGACCTTGTACGTAGATACGATGAATAAAGTGAAAAGTTACTAGTGCCCCAAATAAATTACTAGACTAGACAAATTTACGTAAAATGAATTTGATAATTAGCACGGTATATAAATAATCATAATAACGTCCTATATGACAATATATATATACATATGAAGTAAAATAGTTAAGATCCAAAATGATCGACCTACATATTAAAACCGCCATACTCGGAGATCTATATATCTTCTACTTCTTACCTAAGGCAGAGCAGGGCTTGAGGTGAAGGAAACAAAAGATCACTTACGATGCTGACATACGTCTAACTGGAACAGGGGATGGTCTCTGTGGTATCTGTACGATGTCCTACGATTTATTTCGTTCCAAATTCACCCTACTGTCCCCAGCCAATACTACCCTATAGAAAACCTCAAAACCGCAGAACATCGATCGACGTTCCATACTTTCTCGCCAATTCGCCTACTGGTATACGTACGTAATGTAGTTGCTTGCGTCACGGCGAAAAATCCCTATATCGGCTCGAACCAAGAACATACGTAGGATTCGATAAGAAGGTGAAGTAACGTTAAAATAAAAATCTGTTTTTATCGACGAATAATAATATTATATATATATATAAATTATGAAGAGTCCAAAACCGAAATAACGATTTAAACAATAAAAAGCAGTCAATTATTTTTTATCCGAGAGTAACGAGCAGTCTTATTGTTTTTTGGTAAAAAATTGAAAAAGAAAAATTTGTAAAAAGAACAGGGTAAAAAAATAGCATTAAGGCTTCAAGGGAATGTGAGGGAATCTCGTAGCGAATTGATTACGTGGTATTTTAGAATTCTTCAAGAAAAAAGTTTATAACGGTGATTTGTTTTCTTTAGAGAAAAAAAAATCAATTGATTTTCAACCCCGTTCGAGGGTGAATTATACGACTTCAACCCTCGAAGAATCTCTACCTAGCTGTCAGGTCTTCTCGGGCGGAGCCATAGTATCCCCAGTGAAGTCGTTTGATACGTCAACTCTTGACAAGACGTTTAATTACGAGAAGTGGATCCCCCGCTGAGCAGTGGCACGGGGCGCTTTTTACTTCTACGTACAGCCCTGGTACGTATAACACAGGGTGACAGAGTAAGGAAGAATGAAGAGAGGAGCGCTGCGGGAAAAAAGTGACGAGTTGTGAAGAAAATGGAAGAGCGAAACAAGTTGAACCCGAAATACTTGGACCAGGGTACGGGGGTACCTTCGACCGTCGTTATTGGCAGGGGCGGAAAAAAAAGGTTCCCAAACAAACCTTTTTTTATCAACTGTGAACGCAATTCCTGCGAAATTTGTCATTATTATTTACGACCCTGTAACCCTGATAGGTACTTTTGTTTTTGTGTCTTTATATCCACTGGATTTTACTGTTCTATACGATAAATCCTATTTCACCCTTGGACAACCGACTGTGCTTTTAAGGCCCAATTTCATATTTAGGTTTCTCTAACGTACAAACACGTCCGTTTACATTTTGAAAATAAAAAATTTGTTACATTACTCACTGTAATTCAAAATGCGATTAGAACGGTAATTTTTTTTATATTTTTTCAAAAATATCATTATGCTACATTTTTTAACGTATGAGCACGCCAGTTAATGTGAGTGCTTCTGTTGTGTATGGGTATGTGTATGGGTATGTGTATGTGCGTGGATACGCCCCACTCCGAATACACCTATTAGGAGTCGTTCGATCCCCACCTAATCAAATCGACATAACACCGGTCAAACGAATTGTCGTCCCTTTTCACCAAATAACCAGCGAGCGAGTAAGATGTGTCTCCGAACAATACACTAGGTAGTACGCTCTGTGTGACAGGGTCCTAATATACATAGCATCATCGACATTAGGAATATTCCGTTAAACATTTGAGGAACGGGGATCGGACACGGCGACAATTCGAATAGACCACACCGTAGGATCCAAGCATAAACTCCAATTCAACAAAGAATCAACTACAATTCAGCAAAACGTAACTACCAATCATCTCCATCGGAATCATGGGCGAGATCAATAATAGGTATATATATAAGTATTATTATAGAAACTAACTTAAGAGCGTATTTTAAAACGTAGAATGAAACTTTTGTATATGTCATTGTTAAAATGCTGGACTAATTATTAATTCATTTAAGTTAATGTACAGGTTAGATGTAAATAGATCGTGATTTCAGAATATCATTACTCGCCCGATAATACATACATGATTTGGTTTGAGAATAGAAAAAAATTAAATAGTTTGCTTATATTGTGAAAATTTTTGAAAATTTATTTTTTTCTTTCATATTAATAAAATGGATAATTATAAAATTTTCGTCGAAATTTTTACACGGCTTTTTTATTTTCAGGCTTTTTTTTCGAAAAACTGTATACGTACGTAGATGGAAATACGTATCTATACATATGTACACACTGTAGCTGGATAGATATAAGAAGCGATGGGCGGACTAAGGAAGGTCGAAGCTGGACCGAACAATATTTACATCTGTGCATGATGGATGAGAGAACGGGTCAGAGTCGTCCCTTTAAAGGACACATGCTAACGGGATCTGGTAGCAGGACCTTTGTCAACACATCAATTATTCCTTCGTCGGATATGACGATAGAACCTTCCAGAAAGGAAAACCTTCTAGAAGTGAGCAGGAATAGACTATAGTAACCTATTTATCTATTCATCCCTGCATAAGGAACTCCCACCCCCGAAAGGAAGACCTTTAACAGCTTATTTGGAGCCGTCTCGTCTACAGTTAGGTACTGTTACGTCATATATAGTCAATGCTATCCCCCATACGTCACAATACTTTGATTTATTTGAATAATATTTAAAATATATTTTTTATACCTGTAAGAAAAAAAAATACTTTTCCTGATATTTCAATTGCCAACCCTTTAAAGATTCTGCATTTTTTAATTAAAATTTTTACCAATCCAAGATACGTTTTTTTTTCATTAATTTATTTGTTTCATCTACAACCCTTAAGCGACTTTTGAATTCCATCTTTTTTCCCCTTTTTTGATATTATGTTTCTCTCTTTTTTTTTTATACAAGATAATATAACGGGCAAAAATATCGCCCTTTTCGCATTGCCACGTGCTTACACACTAGAGTTGTTGGCATCGCAGAGAGAAGCTTTATTGCGCACTTTTAGCCAGCATAAACTTATTTCAGACTTCGAAAAAGTAATATGCTATTATGCCTATGTCCGTCTTACGGAGAAAATTGAAAAGAAAAAGCTAAAATTCGCAATTTCCCGCGGTAAAAGTTCTTCCTTCCTTCTTTTATAAAATTTCTGTGAGAACCTGTAGAATTTTTTAATTTCAAAAAATTACTATGTATTTTCTCATCTTTACGCTTTTCGTGAAATGAACAAATATCTTGGCAATTCGCGCTACTTCGTCGACTGATTAGCTGCCAATTAAATATCTCCTTATACACCGAGTGAAAGCATGCGCTGTGCAAATAATGGAATTAAGAATTGAAATTGAAGTTGCTGGAAAAGTGGAAGAGATTGAAATATGAAACAAAACAATGTGCAGCATAACGAGCAATATTTATAAATGAAGGAGACTAATAAATGAATAATGAATAATCGCGCGGGAGAATGACGAAGAATTATAGGTAGCGTCTACCGGTACAGTTGCGTAACGCGATAGAGAAAGACGGAAAGTTTTTCCATCAAAAAAAAAAAAAAAAAAAAAAAAAAAAAAAAAAAAAAAAAAAAAAAAAAAAAAAAAAAAAAAAAAAAAAAAAAAAAAAAAAAAAAAAAAAAAAAAAAAAAAAAAAAAAAAAAAAAAAAAAAAAAAAAAAAAAAAAAAAAAAAAAAAAAAAAAAAAAAAAAAAAAAAAATACGGACGAGAGATTGAGTAAGAATTGCATTTCAAGTGCATCGAATGCATTTTTATTGAAAGATGGAATTTCGCAATTATACAGCTGCGCCCGATGCTACGCCATGTTCGTGACCAACGGAAGAGAATAAAATCGAATTTAAAGATCGACGTTTATGCATTGTAAATAAAAAAAAAAAAAAAAAACATTCATCAAACCTTGGGAATCCAAAATAAATGTTCAAGATAAAATTAGCACAGAATTATATGCAACGATGTGCACTGCAATAAGTTGCATAATAATTGTTGATATTGATACAGCCGCTGCACCTATAAGTACCGCACTCGTTAACATGCGGGATACATGTTATCCGTTAAGGGAATTTCGAGGTCAAAAAGAAATTTGAATTTTCTACCTGCGTATAAATATTTAAGTACGTATGTGCATATGCATAGAACATTAAAAGGACTACAAAGAATCGCATATGCCTGCAAGCAACGTCAGCTTCAGTAACTCTGACGTATCTGACAACCATAATGAAGAGCTGCTATGATCATTTTTAGCCCAGTGACTAAACATATATATATATATATATATATATATATATATATAGTTCATTTTTATTATATATATATAATAAAAATCAACTAGAACACAACCCGAGGGAATGCGAAACGAGTAACGCGAAACCGAAAACACATTAAATCCCGTACGGTTTCCTGTTTTCATGCGGTAACCGCGGAGAGCCTCATATCCGCAATGGAGTTTTGCGGTAAAATCAACGAAATATACGAAAGCATTAGAAGAAAAATCTAATCCGTGTGTAATAACTTTTATTTGACGACTACGCGAGGACATTATTATTTTTATTGAATAATACGAAAAATGCATAAAACACGTCATATCAGTGCCAAAAAATAAATATTTCTCAGCGATACCATTTATTTACATATTTTTTATTTTTTCGTTAATTATTAATCCCCGCAGTAATCCCTGCGAATATTATATCCGCACACCCGGACGAGTAAACGTGATACAGTGCGCATACGAGTGCCGGAGAATTTTCGCAAAGCGTAAGTGCAGTTAGCCAGTGGGGGCCAATGGGAAGGATAAGGGGAGGCGTGGGTAGTGCAAACGGGAAGCTCCGTATTTGGGTTAGCGAGAAGTAACGCATACAGGGTGAATTACAGGGAGACAATAATAGACAGTAAAAGCAAGCTTGCCAACCGTGAGTGCCACGGAGGGAAAGGGAAATCCCATGAAATATTCATGTCGACGTATGTATAGCATCGCGCGGAGTGACGCCGATTCCGTTTATGCATTCGAATGATTTGGTTGGCATTTGTAAACAGAGACAGAGAGAGAGAGAAAGAATAATGCAAATGCAATTTCCGCATCCCCGATACGAAGTCGATACTGAAATCGCGACTGAAATAGCCAATCATATTAATTAATCTTTAAAGTGGTCGCGTACTGTATTTACGTAACGTAGAAAAAAAAAGGTAACTGAAATAGGTTAAAATATTGAATGTACCTTTTAAATTACTTTTATTAGTATACTTGCTGTTTGCTGGTAAAAATATTTCAGTAATTTTTTTTTTTTCTTTTAATTTTAAATCTACCGGAAGTACAAAACAATTTTCATTCCGTAATGCGGAACGAGATGACACGTGCATACGTTCGGTATGTCCACACGTGTGAAAGGGTACCTGATACTGCAGGATGCACTTTGACCTGGCACTGCAAGGAAGGAAATGCAGTTTTGCTGCAATCTCCTGGTGCTTTCGACACGCCTTACCTTGGAGGCATTGTCACGTAATACAGGACCGGGATCCTGTTTACGTAAATCCTTGTTGAGAGAAAGGCTTTCAAGCTGGAAGAGGACAAAGGGACTATATACATACGGGTGATCTCTGTAGAGATAGATAGATATGGCAAGAGAGAGAGAGAGAGAGAGAGAGAGAGCTGTAAGATGAGAAGAGTGGGAGAGAGAACGTCGGAGGAAAAAGAGAGATTAGGGAAAATTGTAGGGAGCAACCAAGTGTCACGAGTAAGCTGAGTGGAGACGATTCCGCTGAGAAGTCTTTGATAATCTGGGGATTTCGGTGAGAGGAGGAGGGATTGG
>NW_014332862.1:127765-128657 GCF_000341935.2 Cephus cinctus
GGGGGAGGGGGGCGACAGCGGACGAGGAAAGAAATTAGCCCGTCCTTCAGCATTCTCGTCAATATCCCTAGAATTAGCCTTAACCTAAAGCCGAACGTATAGATAGACTGACGAAAAAAAAAATGCCAGGAGTATTTAGGAAATTGTCGTTTTTTTTTTTTTCTATATAATTTACCTAGTACTAAAATTTCTTGGGTAATTTAGATGCGAAGATATTTTGTAAACGTAAATCAAACCCAATTGTGACTGAGACGTCCTATTAAAAATTCCTAGTAATTGTTGAGTTAAGAAACTGAGGTTCTAGTTATTCTCTGAAAACAAAAAAATTGGCAATATTCACGTATTATGCGAGGGTCCGGGAAGAAATACGAAAAAGTCGAAAAGTCAATGGACCATGTGTATGTATTGGGTGACGTCTAATATCGGCTGTGCTTACTTATGGCTCTTATACGGAAGGGATTCCTCGGCTTTAGGGTGGGTACACAGTGACGTAAGATGAAGATCCAAATGTCACTAGGGATGATACAGGATGGTTAACATATGGTTTGTTCGCTTGTTCCTTTTTTTTCTCTTCGTTCTTTAGGGTGGCAACGATACACAGGGGGATGAAATATAGCCGCTATCAGTGCAAGATGCCGTAAATGCAATAAACTGCCTGAGTCATTTGATGATCCTCGGGTGAATCCATACTGACAGACACAAAATATCTTCTGTTCCGAAGGGTGATCCTAGTGATATTTATCGTTTCCCTGCTAAGGGCTACTAGCAGGGGATGAAATAGGCTTAAGAGGGCCCCACGAAACTACCCTCTGAGAGTCCGATAAGAAATCTTTCCTGCGATACGAAGACCAAACACGAATCCGTACTTGCCCTCTTGGCTACCCCCCCCCCC
>NW_014332862.1:128844-136816 GCF_000341935.2 Cephus cinctus
CCCCCCCCCACACTGTCCGCCCCCTTGAATAATTACCAGTAATCAGTGAAACGGTAATTAAATGAAAAATAACCCTAGATATCAGATCAAATTTATCCAGCGTTCTTGGGATCGTAAGGTATAGGTAATTGAAATGTGAAAACGTTACACAGGGATTCCTTTCCATATCCTTTGTCAGGCTTTCTTTGTCACCCTGTATTTCGAGAAAACATGGGAAAATATCATACGACACTGGAGTCCAGGTATATACCTATATGTATCAGTAATCGAAAACCGGGCTATAGTGCATTCGTGTACACTCACTGGGAAGATGAGATCTATTTTAGTGTGAATGGCGCTGCGGGAGTGTCGGGATGATTGAAAAAGACAGGAAAATAGGGGTGGCTGCCCGGAACTTTTTCAAAAGAACAAAACGGTATCGCGTACAATTCTTGATACGGGTATCGGATAAGTGTAATTCGTGTGGTAGGTCATGGTAAGGGGGAGAGATATAAGATTTGGATTCTCAAGAAATCTTTGAGATAGCTAAGTGAAAAGTTCATCAGTCTAACGGGTGACCTTAATTAATTAGTGACCTCTTACTTTAATTGTCCTCGCAGCTGCAAGTGGGACGAAAAGATGTTACGAGACTTTTGATGAAAGTCAGCGTACGCCCCGGGGCTCGCAATAAGGAAGGGTTGACTTAAGGTAAGGGAGGATTTTGAAAATTTTACAAAGTCTCGATATTTCGATTTTAATGAAATCCGCCCGCACGCGTTGCAATTCGAAGAGAGAGAGAGAGAGAGAGAGAGAGAGAACATCGTCTGCGGTATCTTATTGGCGTAACTCACCCCTGGCAGGCTGCAAAATGGCCGAGAGACACCCCTAAATAAATGGAAATCCAGTTGAACCGATAGAACCCTAACCTCATCCCAATTCCATGTTAAATCGAAGGTTTAAAGGGTAGCAGCCCTGACCGGATTGACAACTCTGGTGTTAAGGGTCGCAGAGAAATGGCGCGAATCCAAAGGAGACTTTACAACCCTTAAATATAGAGACTTTCGAATTCTCAACGGCGGCCAGAAGCATCGATGTCAAACTTCCTGAACCTCGTACTTTTTCTTCCTCTTTTATAGAATCTCTCCGAGAGCACGTCTCGTACTGCTGGACCACAGCATCCAAGTTCCACGCTTACGACTGCACTTCCCCCTGGGACTCAAAACCGCACCGGGGTTGTAAATAAGGGTTGATATCTCATTTCTGTATGGTCCATACCAGACTCCTAGGTGATCCCACAGCCTGATGATACTCCGGTGTCTCCTTTCGCGTGCTATGTACTCTTCTGCACTGTAACGCTGTAATACAGTACAGCAGACAGAACTACCCTTTGGACCTAGCCCCCGTTACCTGTGAAACCTTTATTACTTTGTCCCGTGACCTTTAACCCTTCTCCGTCTTTTACTCTATACAGAATCTATAACGAAACTCGTTATGGAACCAATGGGGTATATCTGTACACATAGAAAATTCGGTCCTACCGAATAGCATAGATGTGGATTCCAACTACCCTGCCGATCTGACCACCCACCCTGATACCCCACAGGACTCAATCGGATTTCTAGTGTCCGGGAGCTCACTACCCGCTACTGTGGTTTTTCCCTAGATTTAAATGTGCCACTACGAGAAATTGGGAAGTGACCTGATTCCTAATTCTTTTTATTTCTGATTAAGGGTAAATTTATCTTTTTTTCTTCTTTCTTTACTTTTAACTTTTTTTCAAGGGACTTGCCCGTGAAAACAAAAATAAAGAGAAACGCTGTCGGTCAAAAAGAGACTTTTTAACGGAAATACTGTATTTTTGAAGTTACAGGCAAAAAAAATTTTGAGCTATATTTGAGTAATATGTTCGCGTTATTTATCGCGTGAAATACTTTTTTATCTTATCTACCAGTTCACAGATTTTTTTAATACGCGAATGAAAAGCGATACCATCGCGAAATACATTAACTGGACGTACCTATCTATTAGTAATATAATCTCTGCCTTTCAACTACAGGATTTACGCATATCACTGGCATTTCGTATTAAAGTGTAGTACATACCCACGGCCCATTGATCAATATCCTGTGGGATATCCTGACTAGACTGGGAAGGTCCTGCGAAGTGTGTCAACGTATACCCAAGCCAGGTCCCAATGGTGTCCTGTCACGCTTTAACCATACCTATACGTTTATACCTATACAAGATTCTTTCTAACTAGAAAATATTGTCTAGTGCTTTTTTCTATTCCATTTTTCCCCTAGGTCCGTCCCATACAATCCTCTGCCTTTTTGTTTCCTTTATCGGACACACGCGTGTCCCCGCAGTTTCTCCAGGGAAGCAAATCCAATAACGGGAATAACTCTAATTTATAGGGCGTCCCTACGAATCGGGAATCTTAATTCTAGTAAAGGACATGTCCGACACCCCCTGGTGACGTCAAGACGCGTGACGTCCCTTTCTCGCAGGAATGTATCGCGCATCCGGCGAAGGGACTTGGACGGACCGAAGGAATCGTCCCTACTTGGACAGGGTTAAGAGGGTGAAAATACGCCCGAGAGCCTATCAAGGATACCACGCGTCGAATGAATTATTCTTGACCCTTTTCTCTTCCTCGAAAAAGTTTTACTTCGGTTACGTAATAGCTGCTACACGGTCAAGGCGTGTATGTCCCGTAAGGGTGCGCGTATCTTTTGAAAGAAATGGAACGAATGTGAAAAAAATTATGTGAGTCAAAAAAACTGTCACTAAAAAAAAAGGTCAAATATTTTCCCACAACGCGCATAAGGGTGATAATTTATTTATAAATCGATTGAAATTCTTAAAAAAATATACACGTCACTTTTCAAAATGCACACCTGCTCGTGTTTTTTTTTTTTCTTTTTTTTTTTTGAATAGGTAATTTTGAAAATCATTCAGAATTCCAGGAAAGGGCGTTTCATTGAGTCGTAGCTGGTAACGCCTGGCGACGCCTACGTCAAGAAATATTTCGTTTAACCTCCCAGGTATCCACAGGGTGTCGAAATATTCAGGATTTTCGTTTTTCTTTACCGCTCACCTCCCTCCTCTCATTTCTTATGTGAAATTATGCGAGTCCTGTGGTTTTCGTATTGTCTGGTTGTCATCGCAGCGACCGCTTCCCACTGATCCTGCGGAAAAGATTAAGGGATCCTGGCTGCCCAGGAGTCTGCGATCCTGTCCTCCTTTTCCTGGCAGGAGGGCAGGTCCTGGCGCACGTGGTTACTACTTTCTTATTTTCTTTCCCCCTCTTTAATTTTTTTGTTCCTTTCCTCCTTCCTTGCTTCCTTCTTTTTTACCGCGGCGATACGGCTCCCAACAAGGATACCAAAGTCTTGCTATGGTCTGTCGCGTTTCCATTGTGTCGCTCGTGTTAAAAATGCCGCTTGAGTCACGTATGCTTTTAAGCGAGATAATCTTGAATCCTTCGACTAAGGCCAGGAGCATGACTCGACTTAATCCACCCTGGTATCCTTGGGATACTTTTCCTTATTTTTATTCTACGAATTCTTCAACATGTTTATGGCTGACAAGATTCGCTGTTTCGTTAACCTCAATTTTGAGAATTTCAAAAATAAAAAAAGATTTTTTCAACATTTTTATTTTTTATAACCTGCTTTAACGCGGGTATATTGGCGATTGTGGGGACGGTTTAATTTTGAAATTTTGCAAAAAAAAAAATTTTTTCGCTTTGGGCCCGTTCGGTACGATTCCGTATATGGGACGTGTAACAGCTCGAACAGACTTAAGACTCAAATAGACTTTCTGTTATGCTCAGATTATATTTAGGGATCAAAATGCTTTTTTCTCCACTTTTACAAAGAAACTGTTTACACCAGCTACTAAATGTACCGAGCTAATCCTACGTTGTAAACAGAGATCCTGGCTCCCTGAAGAACCAGGTCACAGTCACAATGGAGACCTACTGCTTGAAAGAACCTAAGACTGAATTTTTCCCTTTTTTTTCTCTCTCTTTGTCTCTTTCTAAGAGACTTCACGGAATGGCTATTTTTCTACGCTCGGCCAAGTATCCTTCGACTCTTGGGATTTACCGAAAGGTCCTGCGGTGCGATTTACCTTGAGCCGCAAGGATAATCGCCAACACTTTTCGCACTTCGGTAACTCTAAGGACAAAACAGGGTGACTCAATTTCACGAAACTTTTTCTTCCTACATTTATCTTCCTTGTTCGAAGGAGAGTAGAAAAAACTATTTTTTTTTTTTTTCAAAATTTTTATCTTTCGTCTCAGACACTTTGAGCGGGACGAATAATTTTCCTTTTATATCTCAAGACACCGGTAAGGAAGATACAGATAAAAATTATTATTGAATTTACAAAATTTTTGCAAAAATTTCACTCGACTATACAAATTGTCAGTGAAATTTCTTTCACTTTGGAAAAAGTTGACAGCCGTCGTAGCGTCGGACGTGGCTTTATTACGCAACAGCCCCGTCGGGTCCGGAAGTCTCGAGTAGATGCAAATATTTTTACAGCATTTGACCGAGATCCCGAAGAAGCTTGCAATTTTACTAAAAGCTTCCTTCTCAAACGAGATCCTTGATTTTTGTGTTGATTTTAGGAAAAATAAAAATTAAAAAAAAAAAATTCGATATATTCGAAAAATTTGCAAAAAAGCTTAACGTCCTTCAGACCGAGCACTTTTTCCGTGCCAATTATTAAAATGATAAAGAAAAGAGGCTGCTTCAATTTTCATCGGGCATTCACTTGCTACTGTATTTGCTCACTTTTATTTATCATTCCTCGTCATAGTAGTACAGTAATACTCGTAACGATAACACTGCTATATTAGCAGTAGCTAATCCGGGAGACCCCAAGTAAAATTGCACAATCCCCAATCCCGGATTCTCAAATACACGCGAACGTGACTGGTTCGCGAAACTTTGCAAATTTATTTTCGCGAAAAATTTCATTTTCCCAAAATTATCACGCGCTAGCATTATCGCGGTTAACAGGTTTTCACGCGTGATTCTTAGCGTTTATGACAGTGAACGTTAGGTTAGATTAGGATTGGGTTAGGTTGGCTTATGATATTTACTGAATTTTCCCAAGAGTTATCGTTATCCGTTATGGCGTGCATTATCGCGGGGGCTTTTGATATTAACCGTGAGTGCATCGATAGGGCAAGTATCCCCGCCGTACGGATCGCATTTGCATGCGGGAATTACTGTGCGGGATGTACTAAGTGCAATTCTGTTGCACTTAAGGGATGGCATAAGCATGGAAATGGAGGAAATGCAGGAAATGCATAAACCACATAGGGTCAGATCGAACTTATGGCTGTTCAACGTTTACAATGTTGGTACAGCAATATCAGAGGCCATTTACATGAAAACGTCATTACGCTTTGACTGTTCGAAATTCACTTGTGGAACAGCAAGAAATTTTATTGCGTCACGTGACTCCTAAAATTACGATACTCCTGTGCCATTGCACGTAAAGGTTATTCTTATGGTTTCGTCGAAAAGAAATTCTGTGAAAAATATGATGGTGAAAATTTTGGAAAATTGTTTTTGAATGTATTTCTTTTTTTTTTCAAGTCTCGCAATATTGTCTAATTTTTGTAAAATTTTCATAGTGACAAAAAAAATTTCGACAAAGCGGTCCCGCTCGTCACGTTTATTTGCGAGTTTACGTTCTGCTTAACCACGTGCGAAAATCTTCCGTAAGTTTTGCATTTTTATGACACGCTCGCGAAAACGACCCGACGCTTCGTCTCTCGTCTTAGTCGTCCTCGCACGATGCTGGCTGCCTAGAAGCAAATTTATACGGAGAATTTTTCAAAGACGGAACGGAGCAAAAAATAAAACCAGATTTCAAGAAATTGTGAAAAATTGTTTTTTCAATCACCCTCACTTTTGAAAATTCCCGTAAAAAGTATTTCTTACCTGTACCATTATATTCTAGCGAAAAATTATCACTAGAGAAAAATCCAAATTCTAATTCCGTGTAATAACCACGATGCTTCTGCACGCTCAGATGAGTATCGAATTGCCTAGCACGGGGGGTGCAGATATATGACTGAGGTAACAAGGAAATGAATGAAAGTAGCAGGTTGAGAGAAGCAAAAGAAAAAGAAAAATCCAAGAGAAAAATAGAAACAAAATTAACACTATACATATATATATATATCCATTACGTTATCGAAAATGAATTAATCTACCTGTTGATTTTTTTTTCTCCCAACCATACAGATCCAAATTAATCCCGAAGGAACGGGCAGGAATTTTTTTCAAAAATTTTCAATGCACCCTCACGAGCTAAAAACTACGAGTAGCCTAGGGAATTTTGTGATCTCACAGTATCCATTTTTTTCCCATTTTACTCGCGGTACAAAAATTTTTAATTAATAGGATAATAACTGCCAAATAAGTAATCGCGTGAGCGCCCATTAAACAGAAAAGTTTCTAGTCCACATATTTCCCTAGGATAAAAACCTGTTGAGGTTATAAGTGTAACGCGTACCTGCTGTTTGTATCTTTTTTTTATTACGCCAATTTTTTTTTTTTCGTTTTTACTTTCTCTCTTTCTAACCACCACCACCCCCCCACAGCCCCCTTCTTCGCCAAGCATCTTCGGCCAACACCTACACAACGCAAGTTTTCCAGCGCCGAGTTTTCCCAGTGAAAACGTATCGCGTTTATTATTTCCACGTCGGCCGTAAATAACGCGGCTCGTGGGTTTCGGATGGGAGGATAAGGCTCGCAAAGGTTGTAAGTAAAGTGGAGGCTGAAGGTGGAGATGGTTGGTGCGCGAATAAAAATGATAGCAACTTTCGCGGCGAATATGGTAATTTATAAAGGGCCAGATACTTATTGCTGCGGAAACAGCTACCAACCGTAACGCAATCTCGCTACACGTAGATAAATACGCATATGCAGCCATGCACCGTAACGTTATACACGAATTTAAAGAGAGAGAAAAAAAAGTGAAACTTTTGAAAAAATGTCACTAAAAAAAAAAAAGATTTTACAAAAAAAAAAGTTATTAAAATTTTTCCAAAAACTCTACTGACGGATCTGTATATTTTTTTTTCAACCCGAAATACAATCGGTGAAAAACACCTGTGGACCGGACAGCTGAACGTCTGGGAGACGCGATTCCCGTCTAACACAGATTAACGAGATTTTAATGAAAACGTAGGCAGAGGGGTTGAACGAAGGGGCCAATGTTTTTGGTATTTTTTACTCTTGCCCTTTCTCTCCTTGCTGTACAATTACTCTTTCTTTTTTTTCACTCCAATTTTACGGGTTTGAGAAACTCAACGAGATCAAAGGTTAAGTCAAACACCGAGCAAGGCTTAAGGCAGCGTTTGCACGAAAACGTCCTGTCGCCAGCACGCCACGCCGACCAAAAGCCTTTTACCCCAAAGCGAACATGTCGAAAGATCAGCCGGCTTTATGGTCCTCGTGCGTCAGGTAGGATTAAACGGTCTGACCTATTAATGACGTACTCACTTGAGAAAGGCTCCATACACCAAGTGCATCTGTACGCGAGTTCCAAAGCGACATTAACGTTAATCAAATGACAATAAGCGTTACCCGATAGCACGAAGTAATTGATAAAAATAAATAATTGAACGAATTACTAAAAATAAAATTTACGCTCGACTTCTAACAAGCGTAAAGTCCCATTGGAATTTTCAAAATCGCGACGTATCTCGCGAATCGCAAGTTCCCCATGATTTCGTAGAAATGCACCCTGATGCTGCTTTTCCACCCCTTTTCTTTTTTTTTTTCTTCCCTCCATTTACCTTCAATTCCTTTGCCATCCGCAAAAAAACAACCCTTATTCTTTAGTCACCCTCGTTAGGGCGGCGACACGGTCGTCTCGCTGAATCGTAAGGGCGATGTTTCCACGAGGGTGCCTCGAGGGTCGGCAACAAAGGGTTTAAGGGGGTGGTGACGGGGGGTGGTGA
>NW_014332862.1:137359-143363 GCF_000341935.2 Cephus cinctus
CCCGCCCACCCACACCAACCCCAGTCGTTCCTTACAATTCGTCTCTTCTTGTCGCACTTCACGTCCCTTTGTAAAAGAAAAAGCAACCCTTCCTCTTTTTACCCTCCTTCAGAATTATCACCACGGACGCTACAGTGACAAAGTGCAGATTCGTTTTAGAAATCGTAATTCCACGACACTTCCTCTAATTAATTGCGTGTGCAATACGTACACCCGGTAGACGGGCGCACGGACACCGTTCACCGGTATCCGGGAGGAATATACGAATAAAAGTGTAAATTATTTGCAGGTTGGTAAGACTTGATGGATTCGATTATTCTTCTCCCCTCCCCCGGTCATGTACATGGCTATCTTTTATCTAGGGGAAAATTTCAATTAAAAACGATTTATAAGGGATCCGATTTATTACGGCACTCACGAGCACAATCTAGGAGAAATAGCGTTAAGATAGCCGCCATTTTAATTGGTACACCCTTATCCCGTGAGAGGCGGGGAGAGGGGAGGGATGCATTTCATTTGACTGAAAAATACCCTCGTTTATGGCTCTCCATTGTTAGCAGAGGAGGGGAGGGGGAGGAGGAGAGTTCTCAAGGAATAACGAGGATTATCGAGAAGAAGTCGATTTAATGCCGACTCGTGACTAGGGATTTTATTCACGGCCTTTTCGCTCCCTGTTATTACCCACAATTAATACTAGTTATCTTTCTAGGGATTTTAATGCGCACTTAGCGTACCAGTCGAGAGAGTCAACGTCGACCGATTGGTGTACCTAAGAAGGTCACTTTAGGAAAGTAAAAAAAAATGTTTTGACTTTTGTCCGGGGATAACAAGAAACATATGAAAATCCCTAGATTTGGTGAAAAAAGAAAAATGTGTTGAAAGCTCAAACAGCCGGAGTGCATCGACGGGCAACCTGAGCTGACCTTAAAATGCACTTGGTTTTCACGGACAGTAAACAGTTACAAAAGTATTTCCTTCGTCCCTCGTACCAGTCCCGGACAATTTTCCGAGGAAACGAAGCGCGTCGAGTGAACGAGCGAGCAAGCAATCCGAGGAAAAATTGTCAACTGGTGCTACTGTAAACAATAGAAGTACCGGTGGTAAAGCTTCACAACAGCGGGACCATCCGATATCTCCCGAGAGGCTCTAATAGCTCGTGGATATATCGTTGTCTGGTTAGATAGACCTCCAACCCTTCGAAGAGAAGGAGGGAGCATAGGAGTGCACGAAAGGAGAGAAAGAGAGCGAGTGAGAGAGAGAGAGAGAGAGAGGGGCTTTCAGCCCCACTACAATTTTCCCTAGTTCCACATTTCACCCAGTTCGATATTTCCCCTAGATATCGTGCCGAGTCCTATCCTGCCCGTAACTCGGACCATCCCCTATGGCTACCTATAACTATACGTCTACCCATTGGACCAACACTCGACGCCTCGGGGACGTTACGGATCTAGGGTTCTTTACGAATCGTAACAACTGGGTCGCAGCGTAGCGAAAATATTGCACTTGGCTGTGTATCCGGCTTTCTAGGGATTTTTATTTCCACTTTTGGGCTCGAGTGCTATCCTTCCGATAATTCGAGATCAGTTTGCGTCATACGTTCGTAAGTATCTACGGTAAGATTTTTCTTTTTACTTTTCAACGGATGGCTTTGTATCCAGAACAAAGTGGGACACTGGGTACCGTATTATGCTCTTGTATAATTCCCTAGATACGACGGACCGTGAAAAATGTTCCTAGGCATGGAAAACAAAGAACTTTGATCCGTCGAGTGGATCTTGGCCGAGGGGAGAGGGGAAAGGAGCAGAAAGGACAACCGGGCACTCGAGGATCAAGTGTTCATCGAGGAGACGGGACGTGACGTTGCCATAATAAGTAATACCCTAGAGCTCGGAGGATGACCCGTTTCCGGTAGTGGAAGAGGGGCTGGCTGGATGGAAATGGGGGGGATAAATTTCGAGTGTGCACATCGACGGGTTTTCTGAATACGGAAAAAGGTGGCCGTCTTGACACGTAGACGACGTCGACGTCATCAAGTGGAGACGTGACTTAACCGATGAGGCCAATTACCACTGGAGTGTACGTAGCCTCGTTTCTTTTTTACCGCCAGACCCACCCCTCGACGGATTAAGCCGACGAAACGAAATTCCACTATTGGTGGAATTCCAATTGGATCCGGGGGGGAAAATTGTCGAAGATAAGCTTCCATAACCTTTTATTATGAGAAAAAGAGGAAGAAACAGGAACGAGGGAAGGAAGCAGCCGAAAACAATGTCTCTCGAGAAAATATGAAAGTCACCGGGAGGAATGAAGAAAAAAAAACTTGGACAGTTTCCTATGGGGGAAAAAAAAAAAAAAAAAAAGCGGATTAACCTGGATTTGACCAAGGGACATTTGCAACCTTCTAACCTGTCCCGGATAAGTCCACGGAAGACGTATCGAGGCTACCATCCCCCTAGCTAATATTTCGTTAACGTTAAGCCCGCAGGGAAAACAGGCCTTTATCGGTTAAGGGGATTGTTTTCAGTGACCTTATTATGATGCCATATCGGTAAGGTACTGCGACCTTAATTAGGTTATAGGTTATGTGGGGTTAATACATTTTTTTTCTTCACCCCTCATATGCTTATATGGCCGTGACCAAGCTTTCGTATACGTGTACGAGGTACGATGTAATTATATGTACGTGCTTTTTTATGTGTCTATATGCTTTAGATACATATGTGAAACTATGCCATGGCGACACATTCATTACTCGCATTGAAAGAGGTTCGCTCCGGATCGTTCGCGGAGCAGGAGCCTCCCTACCAGGAAGCTGGGATACAAGAGAGCCGAAATCAATAACACGAGTAAAATTAATGGCGGCGATATATCCTTTCGCGTGCGATGCCCCCGACCCGCCTGTATTTTCGTGGGTATCCGTCCCCCACTTCCGCGGGACAATTACACTGCCAGAAGAAAAGTCCGGGATGCTGGGCTCTAACTATGCTGGACCGCGCAAAGTAACTGGGCTCCGAATAAAAGTGTCCTCGGTTCAAGATTTATCCCATTTCAAATTTACCGCCACAACTTACGAAGACACGTCACCCTTTACTTTTAATATCGACTTCAAACCGGAAACGCCGCATCTGGTAGGTCGATTCAAATGATTTCACGATTTTTCAAATTTGACTTTTTTTCTTACACAATTTTCTGGCTTCCCGTGACTTTTCTTCATTTAACTTCACTTTCTTTCTTTTACTGGTATAATAAACTTCACCGCTGGCGAATTTACCAAGTCTGAATGTAACCGACTAGTCGTATATTTTTCCGTACAAGTAAATATGGGGATGAAAATAAAGAACTATCACATTTTTTATATTTTTTTTCTTTCCCAATATTTTTCATCTCTTACCCCCCCAATCACGGCGGGATCCAATTTTCGTTCGCGATCCTTACTTTAAGGGGAACGTAAACGACGATCGAAAAGTAGGGGGTGGGAAACGGAAAGTCGATTGAAAAAAATTTTTTCGAAATAGGCTACTTACACTGTAAAAATCACACGTGGCCTCTACTGCCCTCCGCAGTAGGCAGATGGGCCACACTGAGAGAACGGAAGTGGATAAAATTGTGAGGAACGTGTGTGTAGGGGGGTATCCTCTTTCCGGTTTGGGTCATGTCTTTTGTATCCCACATGGAAGTAAGGGCAAGTTCGCAGTTCGCGAAACTATCGCGAGAACCGAGTTTCTACCTATACGCTCGCCAATTGCGAACGACACAAAGTTACGTAATTTCATCCGCTTTAAATTCCTCCCTAGACGTCATCCGTCTCTGTCTCTATTACTATCACTTTCCTATCTCCCTCTTTTTCTTTTTTCCTCATCACTCTTACCCCCCTTCTTAGCACTCGTTCGCGTACTCTTGCATTTATTTTTTTTTTTATCTTTTCAGGTTTACACTATATACTTTTCTTTTTTACCACCCTCTGTGTAAGACCATCTATCCCATTGTCAAGTTTTGAATTACCGAGATTCAGTCTGGCTGCGGCCTTTCGAGACTGCCGCGGATTGCGGTTTCAGTTACTCGAGATCATTTAATATCTTTGAAACGAGGTTTCCGGTTTTTATTACTTCCTTTTTTTTTTTTTTTCATCTTTTATCTTCTCGTCTGTCTTCGCGTTTCCGTAGTTTTTAGTTATACGCCACCGTGTGATATGTTGCTCGTTGGCGCGCATGCGCAACGTAACTACAGCAATAGGATATTTTCTTTCGGTTTTCGATATTGAGAATCGTATGAAAATTGAAAAAAAAAATTTTTTCACTCCCAGCCTGCATTATTTTTCATGAAAACTTATATCGACGAAATTATTGTACCTTCAATGATAACGACTATCGCGAACTATACTTTCCTCGCGATAGGCTCTCATTGAAAAATGAACCTGGCCATACATTTAGGGATTTTATAGTCGCTAATTCCTCTCGACGCGATTCCGACGATTAGCGGCAATTATCCAAGGGGGTTTTCCCAGGCATTTAATTGAAAGCCAAGCTCCCCCTTTTCGTAAACACAATTAACCACCGGCCAACTGGGTATTCCATTGTATTATGGAAAATTCGCCCTATTCTTCATTTCCTTCCTTTTTCCTCTTTTATTTCTTTTATTCTCCCTCCTCGGTATACACTCACTTTCTACCCTGCGATATACGACATTACGTATACCGCTCCCCTCACCAATGTACCACTTTACGCAGTGCTTAACCACAATACAGTGGGGGTACCCCCCGGTAGGAGGGATAGAAAAAAGAAAAACCCCAGAAAAAGCAAAAAAATGCAAATTCATACACGCGCTTTGCAACGACGCGTAAATAAATGGAAATTAATGCACTTTTCGTTGTGGGTTATTTATTTGTCCTCTTTATTCAATAATTTCTACGATACAATACCCGCATTGGAATCACGTTCACTTTACGAAATTTTTGCAAAATTTCAATGGGTCCACGGCTAATATCATTGTCGTTATTCACACTCGAAAATACTCCAACAAAGCCTCGTGAATTGGCATGGGACTTTTATCGGGGCAAAAAGGTCAGCGAATATCGGCCTAAGCCAAAAGTCATATTTTAAGTAATAGACGAAAGTTTAGCGAGAAAAAAGTTTCACCCGTAAGCCAACGTGGATATGTCCATAAAATCTCCTGATTTCCATCTGGGAAAATGATCGATCGGTTGGGTTTTTAAAATATTGAAAATAACACTGCCGTGGCTGTCATTGGGTACAGGGTCGGGGGCGGATGCCAGCGAAGCCTGGATTATACCAGTCGACTCTTCGTACAGGCGAAGATGCATTTTTCTGTGCAGCCAAGAGACGCGAAATGAAAAATTGCAATTGGACGAGTATTCGTATTATTTTATATCCCACTAGGAACTATACGAAATACGTATCAACATTATATAGAGTAATTGCTTGTTGCGCAAATCGTTTGTCTTCGAATCGGCTAAAACGATCAAGTGCATTGAAAACTCAAAAGTCCGCCAGTACGGGACAAGTTCAGAAGTGAGCTGGCAATTCCCAAGTAGAATTCGCTAATTGGAGAAATGCATAATTAACATCTGCCGAGCCCAACGCACATGCCCACGTCGCGCAAGATACAGGACGGATGCTGTGTATGCAGCCCTGAGATGCAGAAGGGGCGAATTAATTGCAGGAAAAATTTTGTCCCCGCCACTCGTGTCCCATGCTACCAACGTACAGTCGGCCTGAATCTTTTACAAACTTTTTTTTTCCTTTTTTTTTCCTTCCACCCTCTCGCGACGCGACTCGCGAAAGTAGAAGAGAATCGCAAGTGGGCGACAACGCGTTCCCACAGATGACAGGAGACTCCCGACGCTTACTTACCGGAAAGGGAAACTTTCGCGTCGAGTAAGCAGAAGGGTGAGTCTCTCGCATAAATGCCGGAAAGGGAGAGAAAAGAGAGAGAGAGAAAGAGAGAGAGAGAGAGAGAGAGAGAGAGAGAGAGAGAGAGAGAGAGA
>NW_014332862.1:143393-145686 GCF_000341935.2 Cephus cinctus
CATCTAGATCAGCTAGTTTGTTCTTAATGTGCGAGACATCCCGCATAGCAACATCCATGCCGTCAATTTTTGCGGTTAAATTAGACACAAGAGTACTAAGTGAAGCAAGTTGCGCAGAAATATTCGTTGTACTAGCGGATGACGTAGGAATTGTGGCACTCGGCGTCTGATAAGTAAAGCCAGCATTTTTAGCGCACGCAAAACAGTTAATGACTTTCAAATCCGGAAGAGTATCAACACGTAACTGTTTCAACAGACACGCAGGATGAAATCCATGGGTAGCAATAGCACATAATCTACATAATTCCTCAGTTGCAACAAATCTAGAGCAGAGCCCACAGTTGACGGGTGGCATCTTGAACTCGCGCACACAGCTACACTAACGTAAGAGATTGGTATCCTATGATATTGCGGTATAGGAGTGAGCACACCTGAGCGAACAGGCCAGCGGAGCGCAAGTAGATGGAGGGGATGACCAAACGTTATTGTCACTAGAAGATCACTGTGGTTGAAGATAGAGCTTAAGGCTCTAGTGATAATGACAACAGGAACAAACAGACAGCGTTGACCCGGTAGAATGTAGAAGGTTGTACAGGTGACGAAATCCACAAGTATTCACCAATCACTGTAGTCTGCATACCATGCCCGGGCCAACCAATCAGTGCGATGATACGCGAACAAAGAAGCCGCCAAGTAGTTGAGACGTCGTGAAGAATTGTGGAGGTTAGAAAAAGCAGCCTCAGATAAAATGCTTCCAAAACCGTGACTTAATTATGAGAGCCCTGCCGTATTAGCTCAAACAGTGCCAGAGCCACGGAGGAAGCCGAAGAAACTGCAACAAACGCCCAGAGGGCAGAGAACAGCAGAAAAATTCCAAAAAGGTAGAGAGCAATTTGACAGGCGTGCAAGTCTACTTACAGAGAGAGAGAGAGAGAGAGAGAGAGGAGGAATGAGAAAAAGATAAAAGAGCGAAAGATTCAAAGTGCAAGGGAAGAGCAAGAGAGAGGACTAGAAGTGGATATACACGGACGTGGAAGCTAGAAACTGCATCCATGCACTTTTAACGCAACGTGCAGTTGCATTCTGCATCTCCGCGCGGAATCAAAATCATTCGTATTAATCGCCCGAGCATAGAGAAATTCGCAGATCGGGACAGACTTTTTGCGGTGACAAGTAAAATTTACGTTTAAACTTTCTAATTGCGCCTGTACGCCCATTAGCATTGATCGCATACACTCGTAACCCACTACCATGCAGAAGTGCATTATTGGTGCATCAAAGTGCCATGCAGTTCACAGACTCGATATGCAGAATTGAAATTTTTTTTTTCGTGGGCGTACGACGAAATTTGGTTCTTCATAAAATTCTGCCCGATGCAAAAAATCATCGACCTATTTTTCCACTTTCGAAGAGCTATACATATGTATAAAAATAATTGACCTTTGTCTATTTCGAAACTCATTCTCGCCCGGCGGGATTGATGCATAAACATGCAGCTGCAACCTACATACGCAGAAGGGTTAGGTTACCACGCGGTACACATGCATAATGAGCTAGGTTATTGGTTTCGGAAACAGGAACCGCAATGCATTGATCCGGCCGGTGCACGGCAATAAGCATGTCACGAGATAACCGTACCATGACAATGAACAGGGTGCGTGATGTAAGCTTATTATGAATTAGCACCGTGGTGCTATATGTTAATTATTAGCACTTGGAGCACGTAAACGCTTTCGCCAATCGGGACGTCGCGTTTTAGCTATTGTTATTACTAGTCGACCCCCTCCCCCCACCCCCAAATACGACGCAGACTCTTAAATTTGCATACTCCATAGAATCATTTGGCAAATTTTAATCGCATTGGCATACAGCTCCGTATCGCTTAAACAGGCCTGATTACTTATTATTTATATTTCCTGCCGATGCGGCAAGAGATTTCGCGAAGGCATTAAATTGTCGCAATTAAAAGTGACGTCAGAGACGGTGAATGAAAAAAAAAAAAAAATTGCAAAAAGCTTACAAATAATTTTGCAAAATTTAATCAGCAGAGAGTGCACGTCCACCTTCTTCTCGACAAGTGCATTCAATATCAACGTATGGTGCCTTTTCAGGTAGAAACTCAAAGCCGTCAAGTGCATGCGTCGATAACTAAGGAAACTGCATTAAGAAAGTGCATAAAAGTGCATCGCGTGGAGGGAGTCTCGTGCGAATTAAATTGCACGGGCAATGCCGTTAATTACGATTTAGAGACTGTGTTCGTAAGTCACAAGGGGGGATGTATGGGGTTCCAGGG
>NW_014332862.1:145905-146422 GCF_000341935.2 Cephus cinctus
GCGGGGGGGGGAGGTATAGCAAAGCACTTGGAACGTTCGTTAAGCGTTGAATTGCTGGCAACTTTGCAGGACTTTGAAGGAATAACGAGAACGAGGTGAAGGAGGGTAGCGAAAGGTAAAGAAGGACTTTTCAAAACGGAAATAAGGAATCCTCTTCCGTCGAGGCCAAAGGAAACGGGGAAAAGACCAAGGAGCGACAGAGCAATTCGCAAAGCCGCCCAGGGCGCCTTAATTTTTCTTATTTTTTTCTTTACACGCGATTAAAGAATTCAAAGTAACGAAATTCAGCCACGGCCGTTATGTACTCGAAGCTAACGTAAGCATCGGTGCACTCTGCATTCCCCGGAGTCTCTGGGCATGAGTGCAACTGCAAGCGGCGATGCAATTGCAGCGGGGTATCGCGAGAGCCAGAACTTAATTCACTTTGCAGTTGCAGCGCCACGGCTGGAAAGGACGTTGCGAGGTGAAGTAAAAAATAAAAAGAAGAGGGTGAAATAAGAGGGGGGGGCGGGGGGGG
>NW_014332862.1:146569-150029 GCF_000341935.2 Cephus cinctus
GGGGGGGGAGATGTGAAACAAATGGTGGTTTTTACAAAAAAAAAAAAAATAAAGAGAGAAAAAAACTGTTAAAACCAAGAGAATAAAGCAAAGGGTGAAAAGCACGGAATAAAATCTTTCGAAAAAAACAGAGAAAAATATTAATATAACGTGTGTACCGTGAAACGTACACGATGTATTCTTTTGTTTTTTGTTTAACGGGGGAAACTAAATAAAGATTGTCTTTCTTATTGAAAATTATTCCATTTATTAGTCTATTTTCGTTTCTCTTTTTTTATACTTATATCGCTGTGCTATAGACAGAGACACGCTTATACATCTTTTCTCCAATTTATTTTTCGGTCTGTTTATTTTCTTTGTCACTTTAGCGAAATCGCATCCTGCTGTATCGGTATAGGACATGCCTGCGATATGGTAGTATTATACATATATATATATATATATGTATAAAGGCCGGCCGATACGACAATATATTTCGAATTTGTCGCCAACAATGGAAACCTGAGAGCATGAAAACCTCGACGAACAATACGCGCGTTCTTGTGGGCATCCGAAAACTACAACGAGCAACATACGTGCCGAATACCGATGAAAGGGACTCATTTTAAGGAAACGGACACCATTTTGTAAGATGAAAGGGTCTTCTTTTTGGCACGAAGAAGAAAAAAAAAGAAAGAGGCGACCTGCATTATGTTTGGATAATCGTTAGTTTTGCGGTCGAGAGGATCTAGTATATAAAATCCTTATATACGTAAATCGTATTGTTGTTCCCGTGAAAACCACAACACGGCGATACGACAACAGTCACCCGTCGATCGGTACCATGAAATTTTCTCAGATCCATTGTGCATCCGCGTCCAAGTACAAACATCTCGATTTTGCGTTAAAATATCGTAAAGTACCATCTGACCCCCGTGGGGATTTTTTTTTTTTTTTTCCCTAAAAATCCAAAATCTTTTCACGCGAAACGAGTGTAAGACCGCAAATCCGTACAGTATGAATATGACGAGAACGAAAAAATTGAAATATTTTTCACTCGTTCGCTTCGTTTGATCTTACCGACCTGAATTACATTTATTAGAATACTTAATAAAACTCGAAGAAAATCTTTTGATCCCTCTCGTAGTAACAGCGCTTACCACCAGGTACCGCCACTTTCCATCGCGTCTGCTTCCCAGCGCTCACACGTCCACGTAGTTCCCATAAATTTTCAAACTCTCTTATATCCTAACCAAAAGAACAATCTTCTATTTCATGGGGGCTTTGGGCCCGACGCGTGCAGACATAAAACTGGCACAGAAGTGTACTCTACTCCGTGAAACAAACAATCCATTTTCAAAAACTGTGTAGAGTTGGAGCCATAAAAAAAAATTAGGTAATTTTAAAAATTTTGAAAATAGTTATGGTTTACATTAAATGCTGAGACCAGTTGGAAAATCTATTAGATTTGTGGTAATGCAGGGTTCGTCATCGTTTTCCACCTTTCAACCACAATGACGAGCATCGACAAAAAAATTTTTATTCGCATCCAGCAGCGACTATAAGGAACAGCATCTCATGTGCTGGAATCCAAAAAAAGTCCTAAATCGGCATCCTGCATAATTATATAGATCCCGATGGGTTTTAGCAATGGTTTTGGTCATTTAACCAAAAAAAAAAAAAATTGTACAAAAAAAATGAGATTTCAACTTCGCTTCCAGCCGTGACTATGAGCTCAGCGTGTCACGTGCTGTAATAAAAAAAAAAATACCAGCTTTTTCACTTCGGCGTCTAGTTTTCTGCACGTTCTGGGCCCAAAATGGCACATTGTTCTTTCCTCGTGATGCACTCGATGCACTCGATGCACTCGATGCACACACTGCAATTTATCGTGTGAATAAAATTGCATCGCGTCTAGCCACTTTACGCGATATAAGTGGGTCGCAGGACCTGCGCCACTGAATAATATCGAGCTACGTATTAGATATGTAGCGTATAAGAATACACGTGGTACCGTAATATGGTAGAAGCGCAGTAAGTACAAGTAAATGTACCGATAACAGTAGAAACGGCACTACGGTCGAAGGTAGTACAGTAATGGTAAACGGTGACCGTGGAAGATCGAAAAATTTACCTAAAATGCATTTCACATTATGCGAATCTTTCGCACGGCCGAGTCGTTTTGTTCGGGTTTGCCCGTTCAGATGCAAATACGAATTTACATACGTTCCACGTGCACGTGTATGTCCATCAAGATCCGCACAGCGCGCCAATCACATACCAATCAGCGTTACCACGAATTCTTTTGACCAATAGGCTCCCAGGCTCCGCCCACTTTTAATCCCCACCGCGTAACGCGGAATACCAACCTCAGTGAAAATCCATAAATATCACGATGCAGTTACACGGGGGCATGCTAATCCTACTTGCCCGCGTACGAAATCAATGGGATTGATTTATGGGGATTTTCTTGCGGGTGCGTATAACAACGGGTCTAGGAACTTTATATATATAGTATGTATATATATACACGTATACACATAAATATATACCACCCCAAAAGAAATTCTAGTGATATTCTCCGGCAGGAATAATTAACAAGAAAATCCCTACCGAGATGCATCGAAATGAAACGCAGGCCGTTACCGGCAGTGATAAAAATACCTAGCGAAGCCATTGTACGTTTTGCGGAATATTTTTATAAGGGCCGGGCTGTTATTGTTTTTTGAACAGCCAAATTTTTTACGACCCACGGAAACCGCATGCGGATTCCCGAATACAAAGGCATATTACACGACATACGATGCGACCTGCTGCAATTCCTGGGATTTATCGCACGGATCTCATAACCCGCCACTGACGAGTACCGTACTGCATTCGAATCGTTAAATGCATCTTCTTGTTCAGGGGTGCCACAGTCATAGGGGATTTTGCAGTTTGGTAGAGGATAGGAAGAAAGGGATGGGGGGTGGTGGGGGATGTGAATCGGTGGCTTTCTGCGTGCTTTATTGAGGCCGCTATTCTCTCTCTCTCTCTCTCTCTCTCTCTCTCTCTCTCTCTCTCTCTCTCGCTTCTCTGTCTGAAGTAACCTAACCTACCAGCCACTAACCTCTTTGCCGACAGATGCGGTCTGGCATCTGGCCAACCAATGTAGCAAGATAAAACATCCCTTGCAATTCCTGATGCACAATACACCTGCACATCGCGAATTTTAAGTAAGGGCCTTTTTTACCCTCGCTTCGCGTCGGATTTACGAAAATTTACTCGTATTTCCCAAACGCTCGTAAACGGGCACCGAGTGACGTTAGATACGGCACTGTACGACTTCCTGCTCGCTATTGAAATCTAGGGGAATTTTATTGACGATACAACTGGGTCACTAAGATTCACCGCTATTAAGTACATACCTATTTACGTACGTACTTCGTTTTTTTTTTCCCAGTCAATAGGAACGTACGCGAGGATCGAGGTAGGATTGGGG
>NW_014332862.1:150839-151773 GCF_000341935.2 Cephus cinctus
CCCCACTCCTTTATCCGTCAGGGCTTTCATTCTGTTTGACTTCTTTCTCCCCTCCGCCCCTCGACCAGCCTCCTCGCTCATTGAGTCGCTTCGATGCACGAGATCTTACTTTTCTATTTTCACGAAGGATCTAGTGAACAATTTTTCAGCAATTGGTATTAAAAGAACCGTCAACGTTCATACGGTGCAACGTAAAATTCCCCATGCTCTCAAGAAACACGTGCACACGTATTACCAGTGCTCAATAAACATGGGCTCTCGGGAATCCAAAGTGTCCAGTCATGAATTCCCCATAAACCAATCAGACTGACGCGATGCACCCGAGGTGTCGAGCGGTGCATAAGGATCGATGCACCTGAGGAACAATCGCAGCTGTCACTTCGTCCCGTTGTGAACGAGCACCGATCGGCATGCAACTCCAAACAATGCAGTTCCGTCACCCCGCCGTCACCCCGCCGTCACCCGATTCCTATGCAGTTCGTTGGTACAGTCCGTTCCGGTATCCTATTAACAGCCGGGCGTATTCCGAGTAACCCAATCTGGATACTGCAGCCCCATGCATATATGCACCATAGTCAACGAAGCCTAATGGGCTAAATTGGAACTGCATTAATCGGTGAGCTTATAACATAACCCAATTTTACCTGTGTGTTATGCATTTCACCGTACATATATGCACCCAGTCACTTTTGATAGGATTTCACGAGGATTATACGGCGGAGTTATCCAGAATGCGCTGTACTTATCTAGGGGAAAATTCAATTTACATTTCGAGCCCTGTACAATGAATCCGGTTAGCGAGATTCATTCTATCGCAATGCCCGAGTGTAATTGCGTCTAGGGAATTAACTTTTTTTTTTTCTCTACCCCATACAAGTCCTGAAAACAATGTACAAACGCGCACGTGTGTGTGTCGTCGCGAGTCGCGGGGAGG
>NW_014332862.1:151842-156250 GCF_000341935.2 Cephus cinctus
GGAGGGGGAGGGGCTGCGTAATAATCACAAAGTTTTACAACGCGTCGTTAAACTAAACGCAGGTCGCCGTGTCCTCGTACCGAACTGAAAGTGGGGCCTTATTTCCCCTAGGAACTCTACTAGGGATGTTTTCCATCCTGGGGAAGTGAGGTCAGGTCTGTTTTATGTCGGACCGTACCGATTGTTCTGCGCATCGTTCATGAAAACGAGCCAAAACACCTATACTGGCCACACGTGGGCATAGATGGAGTTAACCTGAACCTACCGTACTCAGGGTCACGTACCGAGGCGTCGTGGAAAAGCTTGTAAGGAGAAGATAAGTAAGAGAAGATAAGTAAGACAGGATGAATGGACGTAATACAAGGGGAGAATTGTAAGAAAATAGTTACCATGCTTGTAAGTGAACTGGGGACATTTTATCTTTTAATATATATATATATCTCAGTTGGTAATGACGTAGATATCGTTAACGATGAAAAATATATCTATATGTATATTCGAAAGATTAACCCATATATATATATATATATATATATATATATATATATATATATATATATTACTTACGAATGAACCATGAACGTTATGATTGTTATTTGTGTCTTGTTGATGAAGGCGTACCAACAAACAAATAATGGACAGCCGAGAGTTCCGTCCCCGTTGAAATTACCATTTGCAAGGCGCGCATTGAATAGCAATAGCATCGTTATGCATCGGGCGTTTTGTGCAATAAAATGCATCGTTACACAAGTCCGGGATCCACACGTAACGTCAAGCCATTGAGAATATAAAATATCCTGACTGGGCAACTGTGCTTGATATCTGTAATACACTGGAGGCGCATACGCGGAATTGCATTGGAGCTTCGTAACTAGGAATTTTTTTGGGATCGATGAAATCCGATGCATCTCAAGGTGCACTGGAGCGTAGATAATGCATCGTGCCTTGCGGTGCATTAACGTGCATTGAATTACAATTTCAGTAGGACGATACCTTAAGTATTTCGTCGTACGCATTTTAATCGATTACTACCGATAATTGAATTTACTTCGATTTCAATGAAATTCGAAAATTTTTCTCACTGACCTCGGACAATATTTCTCCGATGCACCGGTGTAGGGGAAATATCGAGACAAAGGAATAATAATACGTATCTCTGCGAGAACAATTTTTTTTCCACTTTGCAAAATCGTTCGCGTCGAGCATGCGAAATTGCAGTTGCATGTGCATCTGTGCATCGGGGTTGCGGGGGGTGGTTAGAATCGCATAATGAACCGAGATGGTCGTACGGCTTTCATTACACGTAGATTATTCGGTAGGTCTAATGACGACAGCAAACTGGCAGGTATTTTGTAGCAAAATTGTCATACGGTATATACGGGGTGTCACGAAAAAAAAAAAAAAAAAAAAAAAAAAAAAAAAAAAAAAAAAAAAACGCGCTTGGAATATAAATATGGTACCCAGTGCCGTATACTTCAGATGGGAAAGACATGGGGATGATAGGTGGAGAAATCTCTAGACGGTGAATTTCGGCTAAGAATCAGGGTTTGACCGTGGAAATAGTCAGACTATCCCTTATAAGGACTTTTATTATCCTGGAATTACACTAAGATCCTGCAATCAGCTCGACTTCAGCCACCCCTGCCTACCCTTAAGACTATGAGTAGAAAACGACCGTATTGACGTGGCCAGGACCGTATCTATCAGGCTGACATGAGGCTATCAGGCGGGTTGGTTGGCACCACTGTACCAATGCTACTTTGATCATGGGCTTTAATCTGAAATGAAAAATGAAGCTAGTCTCCGTTAGAAAAATTAATCTTGCAAGACTGACTCCTAATTCTTTTCCAAGTACGCGGCTGACCCCAAAATTACGTATTTTATATTTTATTGAGTTCGACTCAATTATTACTGTGCAAAGAAGTTATTTTTCATGTTTTCCTCTAGTAACTTTTTTTTCCACTAGACACCTACTGTTTCCCGGTATGCTGTACGGGTTAGGAGGGAATATTTGTACGTATAACAGGTATTTATTATTCTATGCGGGTACACAGGCCGTATGCAAAATATTATATTTCATTATAACAATTATACGCTTGTGGTAAGTAAAACAATATTAATTACTGTACACACGGCTTTACGCGAATCCACGAATTTTCTCGCGTCAGCGTCACCAACGCGCGTTCGCTAATATTTACGTAATTGTGAACCGAATGCTGATACTAAATCTGTATACAGGTTTATTCACGGGAAAAGCACCAACTGAAATTGGCCGCGAATGGATAATTTCATGAATTGGATCAGGGTGGGCGTCATAAAAAAAAATTAAAATTAATGTCATAAAATTACTAAGATTATGAATTTCACATTATTTCATTTGCTTAACGAGGCCTGCCTCGATTAACAGAATCGTTCGATCGCGTCCAACTTCAGCTTGTGCGTTTTCCGTGAATGATTCTGTATATATGTATAATTGTACATATATATAATAGAACGTCCTGTTCATTCTCACAGAGTTCACTCTGCTGCACTGTCGTTCCCTGCGTATTGCGCATTGCGGTTTTAAAAAATAAAATATGTGATCGTTATAAAAAAAACATGGATAAATGCTTCAGAATATAAAAGACGTTTATTAAAAAAAAAATTTTTTTCAAATTTTCTTTAAATCCAAACTACACTGTATGCGCCAGTGCAATGTATCGGTGGCTGCACACATATCGTAAAAAAAAAAATAATAAAATAAAAAAAGGAACCAAAAAAATTTTTAAATTCTGTCCTCGTAACCGGCAAAGCCCCGTACAGGCGAAAGAATCCCAGGAATTTGTCCTTTTCAAAAAATATTTCATTCCCCTCGTCTGCTTCTTCCCTTTATCCCAAAGCACATTTTCGATTTTCAATCGCACCTCACCTCTGACACCCACTCTCTACGTCGCAAGGCACGGCCCTGGAAAATATCCATCGGTATTATTTTATTTTGACGGCCCATTAGCGCAACCGTGGCGAAACCTCCATTTTCGACCTTCTGGAGGAATTTACGATGGCAAATTATAATTTGATATTTACACGGTTACCGAGACTGGAGTGGGTAATTTACGCATCCTACGCCACTATTACGGAGGCAGGAGCGGTGGTGCGATTATTTTGAAAAATTGCCTAAGGGGCCGGGGTCCGGTTTGGGCACGAGGGTAGGAGAGCGGGAGAATCGAGGTAACCGCCTAAGCGAGCGTTTAAGGAATTAATGTAAAATTCACAGGATTTTATAAGTGATACTTTAATACATACAAATAATGAAAATATTAAATCCATCCATATATTTATATATACATATATATATACATATATATATATATATATATATATCCACCTAGCTGCATATTAAATACCATACCTATACAACGAACGTAATAAGAAACGCAGTGGATGCACTTAATGAAATGTGCACCGAAGCCAGCGGAGAATGCTCTTCTCTGAATTTTCTTTTAATAGTCCCCGGTACCAGAGCCATCCAGAAAATTGCAACGAAAGGAACCAGCAGCGGCAAGAACGCAGCAATGGTTACCCTTTGCAGCGTCGTTGCGCAAATCGCGAATTCGAGTGAATTTCCGGAAGGCTAAATGAAGAAATTGAAGAAATTTTGCAAAAGGATCCCTCAAAAGTAGCTGCACCCAAGTTCCTTACAGTTAGGGCCGTGCGCGTCTAATACGTATGTATATACATAAAGACTCGTTACGTACAGGCTGTTTCAGAGACGCGAAAATTCTATGAAAATTTTTCCTATCGCTACAAGTACATTACCTACCAGAGCTTTTCTACAGCTTCGGGGTTAACGCAGTTGCACCGAGTATCCTATACTTTTGTCTCCGACTCTACAGGCTGCCGTAGACCATATACAGCCGGCACGTTACTCGCGTCGCATGTGCATTGGTCTTTGCGCCACGTATAGCCGAGCCACACTTGGCACTCAAGAAAATCACAGGAGGAATTTATCGTACCACTTGGCGGGACGGTAATTTATGCTTGATTTACAGGACGTTTCATCATCGGACGTCGGGACGACGTTACCCGCCCGACCACCAATAACGATACAGGGAAGAAGGCAAATTTGCGGTGATACGGCCCTGGGGTGAAATACGTAACACGACCATAGAAAAATATTAAGTGCCTCGGAGTTGAGTTACAGTTTATCTTTTACTCGCGGGACTGGCGTGGCGCCTCGGTCTGAGCAACTGACGTCATCTATACTATTATAATTATTCCCTGAAATAACGAGCTGTCCGGGGAGAAAAAAGAAACATACATTTTCCCGACGTTAGAATAACGGCGCAAAAGCCTTATGAAAAAAAAAAGAGAAAAAAAAACCAAAATAGTTTGAAACAAAATTTGAGAAAGAAAATTTTTCTTTGCCCCC
>NW_014332862.1:156448-159574 GCF_000341935.2 Cephus cinctus
ATAATGACGGCTGAGGTAACAGAAAAACGTATTACCATGATTACTACTAGCGCCATGACGGCCACTATCGCTACTATTATTTACGCTTAACGTAGCAGGAAGCTTAACGAAAAGCTGACGCAATAGTGACATGCCCTATATATTTTATGGCCAGCGCGCGTAGCGGCTACAGCTAGATTATATTTTGTCTACCCTCGTGGTACGGCACTGCTCGCGGTCCTATATACGTATATACACGTAGCCCAGGGCACCAGTGGATATACGCCGTTGAAGGCTAAAAGTAACTAGACGTCACGAGTGACCGTATAAAATTTATGACTTTTATCAGGGTCGTTAAAGTCCTAGGGATAAACCGGTGGGATGTATCTGCATTCTACGTAGGGGTGGCAGGACGGGGAGGGGGAGGGAGTGGGGGAGGATCGCTTTTCATAAAATCCTATTATTCTTACGGGAAAGCTTTCATAACCCGAAGGAGCTTTCATAGTGAGAAGAAGCTCCGACAATGTCAGTGACAATTACCAACGCTGTCCGGAGTGGACAATTATCGCGAAGGTATGAAAGACCCTGTATAAGGACAATAGTAATAGGCGTCGACGCGCAGGAGAAACGTAAAAGCTTGATACGTTAACTGGATGGAACAATAGAACCGGAAGTGATGAGTCCTGAACGTGTTGGGACTTTTGCCGCTGTGTGACCTGTTACGGCAGAGAAGCGGCAATTCTCTCTGTGAATATATATATATATATACACACACACTGTATATATGCGCACGTGTGAATGGCTGTCTACGTAAGCGACGTAAGCCAATGGAAAAGTCCCGGAAACGGCAAGGCGGAAGTAAGATACGAGAAGTAATACCGAAATGGCGTCGCGCAAGAAAAGCTCACCTGAGTAATGGCTCCGAGTACAATTTTATTAGCGTATCATGATCATTCGTTAGCTTTTTCGTAACAGCGCCATCTGTCTTGGATAACCAGCTAACGTCACACGAAACCATTTCGCGGGCAAGTAACTAGTTTCGTAACGTTACCAGGACGAGAGTGACGTTAAAGTATAATAGTTGCGGAAGCGCACGGAGCTGGGTACGTATTGAAAGTCACTAGAAATTATTGGACGCCGTGCACGTGCGACGAGGCTTGGTCATATTTCCCTAGACTCCTTTGTTCGTTGGGAATAGCGTAATTACGCGGCAGACGTTCGCCGGAGAGACGGCAAGGAAATGAGGCGGAAACGAAAAAATTTGCGGTATTTTTTCATTACGCAACGACCGTTTAATTAGAAGTTTTTAAATTCTCATACGCAGAATGCCCGAATAACTGTCCGGTTCCTCGTTTCCTGCGTCAAGTTGAACTGACGGAATAAAAAGAGCCGCCGACCAACGAGTTAACAAGATATCTTGATGCTTCGCGGACGCGCGTAAGGGGAGTAATGTAAAAATTTTTTTTTTCAAAATTCCACATTTTCATTTTTTTTACCAAAAAAAAAGTCCGAGTAGACGTCCGGGTGTTTTTTTTTTGACGAAACTAATTTTTTTTCATTCCAAATAATTTCTTCGGGACGCCATATGCAGGTATGCGTGGATCGAGTACACGGACAAGCGTGAAAAGCAATAAGGTACAAAATGGAACAAAGATAAGGAAGATAACAATGATAAGGATAAAAAATATTTTGACTCGATTTATCGAAATGATTTATCGAAATACGGTGAAATGACGATAAAATTAATCGAAGTTATTGACTTGTATTTCATTCGCATTGCATAATTGCTATATTAATCAGTCACCTATAGCTCACTAATTGTTATACAGCAATTAATGCTTATCTACGGGCATCGTTAATTTTCCCTATTACAATGCACGAGGCCAGACTAAAATGAAATTTCGTTTCGTGCAAATGAACCCGCGAACCTTAACACTCGAGCGAACGTACAGAAATCGACGTAAAGAAAATCGACAAAACACTATGACAAATCAATGACGAAAATTTCAAGAAGCTACAGGCCGTTTCAGTGATGTCCGAACAAATTATACAGGTCGCGTCGAGGACGCTAAAGATTACGGTACGACGACGAGGACGTGGAGATGGGTGAGGAGGGGTGGAAAAGGAGAAGACCATGAAGAGGGGGAGGGAGGGGGGGGGAGAAAAAAATTGATATTTTTCCAGAAGAGACTAGTCTGTATCGCGGTCGAGTGGCTCCAGGCGGTGGGAAAAACTTTTATTTTTCTCCGAATAGTATAAGGGCCGGGATGAAGAAGGGTGGAAAAGTTGAGGGGGGAGGGGGGGGGATTTTGGTAGGTCGGCGATAGGGTGTTGGTGCTCGAGGTTACCCAATGGTTGGCAGTAAGCACAATGTAGGTTGAGAAGGTGTGTTGGAGAAGGTCGCAGGAGTGAGACCGATTGTCTTCGTTCGAGTTAAGTTTGCCGGCTGTCCACTCCACGTCTCGCGCAGACTTCTTACCGTCCTGCGCGATCCTCAAAGCTTTTTATTTCCCTAGGATATCGGCGTGCGCGCCCATGAGAGAAAGGGGATGAAAAGGAGAGTAAGAGAGAGAGAGAGATGGGAACAGTTAGAGACAAAAAAAAGCTTAACAAAAATACACTAGTGACTTAAGGAATTATTTAATTTGAAAAAAAAAAAAAAAAAAAAAAAAAACTTCAACCCTAAAATTCATATTTGCCCTAGGGACATTAAAGGAGTCGAAAAATTTGAAAAAATTTTACCTACTTTTGCACCCAGGATCTCGATCCAATTTAAATGTCTCGATTCGACCAGCGTGAAGTTGCTCGTCAATCGATCGCCGACACACAAAGTCGACTAATCGCGCGTTCGATATTTTCCACTCAGCGATACCTGGTAACGGTGGTGTCTATTGTCTATAGGGGAAAAATTGGATTTTACACTCCTCTAGGTTACGATTGCCGGTAAAGTGGGTGGCTCCTAGAGGTGCCGATAAATCGTGTGAAATTGATTGGAAAAATGAAGAAGATGAAAATCACTAGGACGCACTCATGTGTTGGTTTTCGAGATTACTCGAGGCGTGGGAATATCGGTTATGGTTCGCGATTCTCGGAAAAGTTGGGATGAGCTAGATGGTTTGGTGAATGTTCAAGGGGGTACGGGGGGGG
>NW_014332862.1:159638-163343 GCF_000341935.2 Cephus cinctus
GGGGGGGGGGGGGGGGGGGGGGGCGGCAAATCTATTTTATCTAAATAGGTTCGTCAGGTATCGCCCGAAGGGAATAAAAATCCTTAGGATATCGATTTCGTGGGGATGAATCAAGTTCGGAGTGTGAAATGTATTACCGAAAAGATTGCAGCGGAGGCCATACACAGGTATACAACAATAACAAAAAAAATCCCTAGCGATATTCCCTGGACATTCTCATTTTATCATAGCGGCATTATCGAGTTCAAGAGTATTCGTGAATCTCTCGCTGGCGAAACTTTTGGTGGTGTTTGTGAAGAGGAAAAAAAAATGAAAAAAAAAATCCCTAGACTTCGTTTCGTCAACCCTGAAAACGTAACGATCGTATTTCATAGGACGTCAATCACGCTATGCAAAGGGCAACTTCATTTTATTTTATTACTAAAAGTCGATTAAGGTACACTTGCTCATAGGGACTTTTTTTTTTACCAACCTTGTAAACCATCCTAGTACCGTATACGGGGAGACTGATAGCCGGAGCAGCCCCCTATATATAGGACGTTACAAAGATAGACTGCCAGGATGAGTTAGGCCCGAAGAAGATGGAGGACCTATTATTTCGACAGATTTGGTTGGTATTAACACTTAACGTAAACAGGCGACGTGGGTCGCAGCTGCGCAAAGAGACAGGAAGCCGTCGCCGTCGCCGTCGCCGTCGCCGTCGTCGTCGTCGTCGTCGTGAAGCCTTCGGGAATTACATTGGAAGCAAAGGGTAGGGATGCGTTAGGGATGTATCAAGGAAAAGAAAAAAAAAAGTGGAAGAACGAGGGAAATGAGGTTAAAGACGAAAGTAAATAGTCGGCTGTGAAGAAAATTGCTAAAAAAGAGATATATATATATATAAAAGAAAGAAATTCCTGAAGGAACGAAAAAAAAAAGAAAATACACAAGCTATACGGCGCCGCTGTTCATCTACTAATTGCAACCCTTGTCCTTATGAAATTCACTAGACTCTACGCGTAAGATCGAGGGTCTCTGATTCGGCTAGTGAATTATCTACGAGGTCCGATAATTCCCTATATAAGGTAGCAACGGGGAAACATAACCTATTTTATCGTGGCACGTTTCCACTCCCAATACTCCTCTCTATCATTCTTTCTTTTAATCAATTTCCTTTCACGCCTTCTTCCGCATCCACACACACCTGCGCGTCACGTACGTGATAGTTGAATATCACGGCCACCTAGGGGAAAATATAGTTGATAGAATACACAGAGAGACACGCCTATGTGGATATAACGCACGTGGGCTTTCGACCCTGCCGTTTTGTTGGCACGTGTGGATCTTATGGGAAATGTGGTATAGTGATTTTATGGAATCTATAGAGGAGTTAGGAACAATCCAGGGAAAAATTTCTGAGATCAAAAAAAAATTACTAGATTTAAATTATAAATTCCCTAGGACACAGGTTTCATTCTGAAATACGTTGTATAATGTATGCTCCATATCTTCGTGTACTCTTACGAGTATAGTTTTACATGTGGACATTTTGAAGATAGGAAAATGTCCTTCAAGGATCACTCGAGTGTAGCCGGTATAGATTGGTACATCTATAACGTGGTTAGGTTGGGTCACGAAATAAATGAAGCAAATATATATATATATTACTTGTTTCATTCAAACCAAATGATGATCCTATCTCGATATAAGGACACTCGATCAGCAATATAAGGACTTATGGATTTGCAAGGATAAAGCAATCAGGATTCTCTCGCCGAAGGGCGTCGCCTGGAAATTTCCTAGATGCATCCAATGCAACTGAGACTTATGCATAAATGCAAATGCGAAGGACCAACCTGGTTACGTGTTATCCTGGAAAGTCCCACGAGTGGTTATTCGGGATGAACTTTGCGATATGTAATTTTAATAAAAATGAAATTCGATATGAGATTTTTTTATCTTTTTTTTTTGATCTACCAAGCACAATGTCACTCGTTCCATTGGATGAGTGCAATAAAAAATGTTCATCGAAAAAATTTACGAAAGTCAATTTTCATGCCTATTATTTATTCATCCTTCTACATTCTTCGTCCGCGTGTCCTTTTCGTATCATTTAACAAGGCGAAAGATGAAATCGTGAGAAAAAATTGATTTTATCAAGTTTCGTTTAACGACGAAATAATTAGCCGTCGCCACTCGATTCTCCGAGTTTAAATCGCTCAATGACCTCGAGGACTCTCCTTACGATCACTGGTTCTTTATCAATGACTCGGACCATTTTTTCTTCTTCTTCATACTCTCGAAACTTTCCCGCCCGTGGAAACTTTTGAGCGTCGTTGTGAAATTTCCGGAATTATACGGGGGGATAAAAATCGGTACGAGGGAAAGAAGCTGGCCAAGTTTGCCAACGTCGTAATTTCGCAACGAATGAATTCTCTTGTTGGTCAGGAAGCAGGGATAAAAAATAAAGAAAGTAAAAGACGGCCAAGAGTCATTAGTTAAACCCTTTCCCCATTTCTGACAATAGTTTCTTGCGACTTTACCCGAAAATCTTCGACTTTTTATCCAGTCCCCTCGTAAATTCCCTTTAATTTCCAAACCAAAAGTATCATCGGTCCTGATGGCGAAAATGGTAATTTCAACAACCCGAAACCGCAATTGAAATCAATTGATGTTGTCGCATTACCGTAACACGGTGCAAATGAAAATCGAGCCTGATTCCAGATATCGATATTAATTAATGGTCCATCCCAGTACGTACAGCACACAAAGCGACCATATACGGCAATGCACGTATACCGTGAATCGGTAATTCACGGGTTTTAATAATTCAATTCGTCCGAAATCCCAGCGACTTGGGAAACGTTAAATACAGCTTAAACCGTGCTAATTGCTCACGCAGATACCCCCGAACGCTTAATCTTCAAATCTCCAAAACTAGATCTTTACGCGAAAACGAGGGTGGAAACCCGTTTCCGATCGCGACAACTTCGGGTGTCCTATTTTTGATGGGACGCACGGTATATGTACATACGGAAATGACAATGGTAAACTTCTAGGGGTAAAATGGGGTCTAGGGAATTTTAGGGGGTCCGGTGTGGACGACCGCGTATGTTTTGGGCAGCCATTGTCTCGAGGGTTGCTGGTCTGAATTATGCATCGTTCATAAATGCACACACCCATAAGCACATGCGCGCAATAATGCAGGCTGTATGGGTTACGTGCAGAGAGACGTGGGGATTCGTGTGCGAGTATAGATATATACATACACGTTTGGTGACAGTGATACCAACACCTAGGGATTTATATATCTCCCCATATTGATGGGCGTCGTTGCGTAAGACATCTCGTGAAATATGTCTTCCCATTGTATTTCTTAATTGTACCTATATCCACGGGCAGACTGTACCGCTCTATGGTATACAGGGATCCTGGCATTTCGTAATTTCCGCCACAGCGGACATAATATTATTGGGGAATGCGATCTAGGGATATAGGTCCCAACTAATTGGAAATGCCCTGTGTTATTTCCTAGGGATAAATCGTGGGGAGTGGCACAAGAATTTTATTGCAATACAGAAAAATGCGTGTAGGCTAATTTTTCATAACTTCACGTAAACCAATTAACATGATTCATTGGTCCTTCATAAATTTTGGCTACGAAACTCTATCATTAATTGACTTTTATAAATTTTCGTTTTTTTTTTTTTTTTTTTTTTTTTTTTT
>NW_014332862.1:163415-166690 GCF_000341935.2 Cephus cinctus
TTTTAAAAATTTTCTTTTTTTTTTTTTTTTTTTTTCATTTTTTCACGTTGCAACGTTGGCACTAACAAGATTCGAGAACCGATCGATAACCCGTCGACAGATTTTCATATTATTTCGTGGACAAGAATCGAACAGAATTCAAATGCCGACACCCTTGAGTCCGAAGTGTTCGAGATTCGCGTGGAATTTCATTCCAGGGGTGGCGGCAACCCCAGTTAGCTAGGTACGTAGGGGTTGGAGAGGAGTCCAAGCGCAATATCCGGTCAATTATGAAAAGCCCGGTAGGCATTCAGGGCTGTACCTGTTGCTGTAAAATCGGGGGGATGAATTGTGGGGGGTGACGGGGGGACGACGCGAAGAGCACGATTTATACGGGTTAACGATTTTATTCAGCTACAGCAGCCCTTGCGGGTCGAGGGGGGATGAAGCTTGAGTAAGGGTTGGTTTTGACAAAAGTTACGGGTAAAATTATATTACCTCCAGCCGAAACAATGCTTGTCGTAAAAATTGACGAGGTCCCGAAAAAAAAAAAAAAAAAAAAAAAAAAAAAAAATTTCAATACCTTCCTATCCGGTATACTCCTGCTACTTTTTTTCTTCGACCCCTAAAACTCCACTAAACTTACTCTACTTCAGCGAACTACCCCTATCGCAATCTATTTCGTCTATAGGCTTCTACTAGTTGGAAACTTTCGCTTATGACACCCTCAGAACAACCCTCAAGTTACCATTCACCCTTGAGGCCAACGCGCATCAACATCCTGGGTGTAGCACTTCCAAGACCCGTGCCATCCGCATTGTCCAATGCAGCTGGGTAATACGAAAGGGATGGAAAAAAAAAAGCGAAAAAAGAAAGTACAAAGTAACAGTAGAGTCAGGTTAAGCAGACCTTAAATGACTATTAGAACCCTCGTGAAATCCGAGCATCCCCTATTTAGCGATGCACCCTGCACACGCCGTGCAGGTACATTATGCACACGTCGATTAGCACGTAACTTTCAGGGGATGCATCGAACGTCAAAGCCAAACATCCCCTTACGAAAAAAATCCCTGGTGCATAGCCAGACGAAGAATTCCGTGAGGGTTGCATTTTAAGGGTTCCTCCGTTGACTCCCACGAGCTTTGATGTCTACTTTTGCCTTGAAAAAAAAAAAAAAAAAAAAAAAAAAAAAAAAAAAAAAAAAAAAATTCTTAAAGCGCCTTCTCGTGCGATTTAAAAAAGCCGAAATTACATACCCGAAATATTTTTGACTTCAAGAAATAACCTCCCGCCCCACCCGTCGAATTTCCAAAACCAGCCGAATCGCTGCTGCTGTTAAATTAATATTTCGTTTCGCCCCTCTCGCGTTTGCTCTGACGCCTACGTCAATATACAGGGTGTCTATGTTATATCGTACTGTACAATGGTGTATCGTACAACCTGCTATGCTATAATACCTGTGAGTATATATAGAGGTTCGGCAGTGCACAGTTAATACAAGCCGCGATTTCATCGTTCCTTTATTAACTGGCGATGGGCGACATAAAACCGCGCGACGTCAAATGAGTTCGCGAGGACCGAGGACAATGGCGAACGCGACGCCAGGACGACCGTCCGGGGGAGCGAGAGCTTCGCTCAATGGAATTATCCGGCATTATATAAATCGCGCCTTTGTAAATAAACCATAGCGCGCAACGGAATTAACCAATGAATAGGGACTTTGGTGTTTACGGTACTGGCTCCCAATGCTCTTGCGTATATTTACTTCAGACTTTTATACATTTTCTCTTTCACTCGCTCCGCAGTAGGACAGAAAAAGTTGTTATCGTAATTTATTTATTTTTTTTTTTTTTTCGAAAATTCTTCAAAAACAAATTGCCACTATGTATCACCACTTTGTACATAGCGCCACCACGTAACGTCATCGTTCCAAGGGCTCAGTGAGTCACTGAAACGGAAACGGAAGTTAATGGGAGATAGAAAAATGACGTTAAGATAAGATTATTGGTGTTTCCGGTAATTTTCAGGATACAGTCTGTACACTCGGGTAACCACGGTACACTTGGGCTTCCATGCTCGAGCTCCCCTTATTATAGTTTTGAGTGGCTATAAATCGGCAATAGGGGAGAGTCATTCACCGTCTCGATCGAAATGATGAACTTTGACCTCCCTATTGATTAAAATTGAAAATGCACTTTTTTTTTATAAAATCATACTCATTCGCGTTTATTATACTTTTTCTCCGGTGACACCCATCGGATTCACCAAATTTGAACCTACGTCTGTATATATATATATATTTATATTATATACGTACATACGCGTACATGTGACGCTGATAATGGCGATATACGCTGTAAGCGCTATACGGTGCGATAGTTCCAGTGTAATTTATGATCACACTCGACCGAAGTAATAGGAGTCCCGTGTATTTCCCGAAGAATTATAGGTAGCGTGTACTCGAGATATACTATAAAATTTTGAAAAAAAAAAAAGTGACAAAAATTTCTCCTCAAATATTAATAACATTCGAAGTTGCCCGGAAATGGTAAAAAGGGAAAGAAGCTGTTTTCCTAAAAAAAAAAAAATCTTCAAATTATTAATTTTCGTATCACTCCCCATTGTCGCCCATCATATTAATTTTTTATCAATTCAAATCACATATTCGGCATAACACCCTCGCTCTATAATTTCAGACTAAATAATGCATAGATCAAAGCGTAACGTAAAAAAAAAAATGTAATTCCAACAAAATATTACGCGCTACCAAAGAGGGGAGTGGAATAAAAAAAAATCCCAAAAAGAGGCTGGATTATATAAAATACTTCAACCAGTCTCTGGCCAAGTTGCATAAGGCCTGATCGAGATTCCTAAGGGCCGTTCCTGATAATGAATATTACAGTTACCGAAGATCCGAGGATCCTTGGAATCTTGATCCAAAATATCATAGTGCTCGGGGATCCAAAGGCCTTTTGGGGATGATGTTTCCAGGGTGCGAACATTTAGCCGAGACAGGGACACAGGGACGAGGTGGGTAGGGGTGGCAGAGGGGGGACGTGTCTTGTAAGGTGATTACTATCGGGTTCAGGTTACAAATTGCTGTAGCCATGGAGCCGCACCACGACCTATGATATTCGAGCCCCTAGTCGCGCGTCTTAGCCACCCTTTATACAGCCCAGAAGCAGAGTCCGGGAGCAGGCAATAAAGTCCCGTCCACACCGACGGATCCCCAGCTCCATAATCTGCAGCCACTGTGAATAGGGTGTAAAGAGCCCTATATACCACAGTCAGGGAGG
>NW_014332862.1:166975-168360 GCF_000341935.2 Cephus cinctus
GAGGGTATTATAAAATTGACAGCGCCTGTACATTATACGGAATTATGATTATCAAACGTTTCTCGCCCCTCGCGTCAATTTCCCTAGTTACTTTTGGGGAGGCCGATAATTCCCTATAATCCCGTTATAATATTACCAACACCCTTCACGAGCCTTGGAGTCCCTAAGCTAGAGCAAGTGCCACTTCTTATTATCTAGGCTCGCGCACGTGTTGTACGCAACCGGGGTGCGATGGTTCGTTATGGGGGTGAATTGTGAAATGTCCCTATACGAATATCTCCGTACGGTACAGGGGGGTGGGACTGTTACTCCTTTTTGATTTTAATAATTTTTCAAGGTTACGAAATAAATGTACCTTTTGATTTCCGCGTATTCGAAAGAAATATGGTTGATGCATATGGAGGCGGCTGTTGGAATTTGGATTTTTTTTTTGAAATTATATCATTCGCGCTTAATCGTCATTACGGAACTGGGTTGAATCTTTTGGTATTTTTGGTCAACGATCTAAGTGCAGATTCAGACTCGAGTCTTCGGTCATCTACGGGCCGATTCACTATTTTCTTCTTGCTTCCAGCTTCCATGGGAAAATGTATACGAGATCTCGTTCGGCCTGTCGCTGGAGGCTGAGGTCTAGCGTTGATTCGGGTTCGGTCTGAAAAATGTTCCAGGGTTCGATAAAGCTCGAGAAACGGGAAGGTTGAGGTATGCAGGGTGAGCGAAGACGGAAGCTGGCTGAAGGAGTGGATCGACGAGGGAAGGTTGGAAGGTTGGACCGGAAGGACCTCGTGGTAAATCGTACCTAAGAAGGAAGCAAATAGGTCGGACATTACGTTCGAACTCCCCGTTTTACCTAGCCCAGAGAGCTTATCATTCAAATCCTTATCTACCTTCTACCTACTGCCTTCTTCCCTTTTCACCTACCGTTTCGACCTCGAAGACTCCAAGGACAAATAGCACCTCATCAACCTTCCCGCGATTCCGTAAAACGGCAGAAGCTGGATTTTTCGGGATCACCAAACGAACATCCGAACCCGCTACTCGTTTTCAAATCGAACCCGGCATACGTCTTTACGAAACGTGATAATCATGCAAATTGTACCTACCGCCAAACCTAATCTTCCCTCCCCGTTTCCACCGTGGATAAAAACTAAGAGGCAAAAAAAAAAAGGAAAAATCTATAAAAAAAAATATATCCACATATAGTACTTCTAACAAGCACCAAAGAAAATAGTCTTGGTCAGTTTATTTCAAAGAAACTTTCGCGCCTGACTGTACGCTATAGCGTACCATATGGCGCCATGGCGCAACTTTCCCGATAAATTCTGCATTACGCAAAGGCCGCAAAAACCCGCACGCGATCTCGTCCCCCCTCCCCCCTCCCCCCC
>NW_014332862.1:168788-174890 GCF_000341935.2 Cephus cinctus
CCCCCCTCCCCCCTCCCCCCTACAGCCCCTATTTCCAGCCCTAACTCTCATTCTCCAAATCTTTCGTCATTCGTCCCTTTCTCACCCCCCTGCCTCTCACCCTCCTCCACTGTGACCCCATGACCCTCCCTCCATTTCCACCCGTCCGTCTTGTCAACCCTCGGCCGATTCTCCTGACGTAAATACTAAAGAAAATCCAAGCCGTAGCTTCTCTGGTCACTTATTTAGAGCTGACTACAGGCCGGGACTGAAATTGTGCGACCCTGGACACCTGACGTCCACCTTCGACAGACAGGGACACCAACATCGGCAGCCACGAGGAAGATCAAACGTCATTTCCACAAATAGGTATATTCACGTACACGCACAGAGCGTGATATCAGTGACCGTTATCATTTTTATCTTTAAACCTCCCTCCCAAGAAACCCCCTCACGGCCACTCGCCACTGAATTGCTCCTTCGTACCGGACATTTAGCCGTCCTTCGAATACGGATGCAGGCCCAAGTAACCGTATACGAAAAAAAGGCTCGCTTCCGTAAACCGTGAAGTTTCGTTTAATCGAATTTTTTATTTTTCTACCAGGATCATTCCTTGCACTAGGATCCGATCTTGGGTCCAATTGAATTTCGATATCCCGTGTTGAATTAAGATTACGTTTATTTCGTAAATACGTATCCGATAAGACGTACCCGTTGACTCTGTTGATTTAAACGGCAGCCAATCGATGACGAGGTCTCCGGAAGTCCCCTGATAGATATCGCGTGTCGTCTCCTAGCAATTAAAGCGGCAGCCACTTCCGTGAAGCTGCTCTCGCATTTTCCTAGCGATTGGCTATTTTACCTGAATGTTATCTCACGGGAATACTCGTACGTGTGTACGTGGGACGCGGGCACGGCGGCGTATGAAATTGCAAAGGCCCCTGGGGATGCAATTCAATTATTTCTCCGTACCGAATCGACTGTTTCTCGTTGCACAAAGGGAAAGTCACTCGAGCGCGGATGCGCGCGCATAAATAATTTACTTCGCTAAGTATCGCAAAGTCCCCTGCGAGTCTCGCGGTTGCGTATTTCACGGGAAACGGCAATAACGGGAAAATAACCTTAACGACGGACGCGTCTTTTGACGGGACGCTCGCGATTTTCTTAACGCTGGAAACTGGAATTTGGCCTCGGAGAGAGACCGAGCATTTAAAATTCTTCGAATTACGGTACGGAGACAATTGTACAATAATCATAATAATGACTTTCAGCTTGTCTCAAAAGTACCCAGAGAGAGAGACAGAGAGGGGGGGGCGAGGTACCAGTTAGGATAGTAAATAAAAGTCAGAGAGAGAGACCATTGATGGATTTACGTGGAAAATGAAAAATCCAAGAATTTCATAATTCCCGCGTAAATCGAAAGCATGCCGTGGAGCAAGGATGTAGGATGAAAGAGGGATGTATTCAGAGAGAGATAGACGGCGGAGGGGGGGGGGAGCGAGAGGGTTGTTACACAGAGTGACAGGGAAGGAGGTCGTGACGTAGATCGATAGAGAGCACGATCGATTTTCGACGATTTGCGTGAGAGAGAGAGAGAGAGAGGGGAGTAAGTGCACAAGAAGAGGTATAGGCTAGGGTAAAAGGCAAGAGAGATGGAAAGTGTGCACGGTGGGGCTAGGGGTTGGAAAATGTTTGGGGGGGTAGTAGAATTTACTGGTGGGGATTTTGGGTGGGTGAGTCAAACCCGTCGAATGCACCGATGCACACGTACTAATGCGTATATGCAAGTGGGTGCAGCCTGAATGAAGGGGGCCGATTGGGCAAGTCCATCCGTGATTAAATTTCGGGCGATTCGTGGATTTGAAAGCTGCCAGTGAATTTCCACGAGAATTATGGGGTCCTGGGCTCCATGAGCTGTCTGGCTACACTAACCACGTGGGATTTAAGGGTGAAAGTTCGAACGAAGCTATATAGCTCTGGGGTTAAAGGTTATATAAGATAGGGAGAAATGGACGGGGGGAAGAGGGGAGAGGGGAGGGGGGGAGTAGTAAGGGGATGTGCCGTAAAATGGTAAAGTTGACATTCTGGAAAAATATTTTATATCGGTTCATCCTTTACCTACCACCCCCCCCCTTCCGCCCACAGGTCACTCCCAAAGAAATCCATTGCGGTTACGTGAAATGATTTTCCTGTACGATGACCGTCCGATCATGGAAATTGCATTGGAAATGCATTTTTTGGGTTTGAAAAAAATAATTCAACCTTTCTTTTTCTCAAAATTGCATAAGGTTCTTTGAGTATACAGCTATCGCCAACAATTTATATTCATTGTGCGAATTTTCAAAGGCGCGCACGTACGTGCCGGGTAATTAAAAATATTAATGGAACAATTGAGATGCGTCGTTATCGCGACTGCTAACGCAGCGAGCGATGAGGTGAATGTATCGGGAGGAGCAATGAGTGACGAGTGAGGTGACGCAATGCTTTCGAGGGATGCCATAGGTTTGTGGTGAAATTTTGATAAGGAAAAAAAAAAATCCCTAGGACGGATCACCTCGAAAATAAAAAAAAAATTCCCTGGACTCCGTAACGCATTTGCCATTTTCTGGTAATATTTTGTCTCGTGTCGCGTAAATCAGCGAAACAGCCTGAAAATCGAGTGGTGAATGCACGGGTTCATAATTAGAACGTGACGGATCATTCGTTGGAGATAAATGATCGCGCGGATCCACGGCGATAAATTACGAAGTTACGATAGTGAAAGCAAATAAAAGAATGTTTATATGCCGAACAAAAGAGTACAAAAATTCCAAAAGAGTGGATACACGTTTTTTGGCTGTACGCGGATAAGGTAGAAAATACAGGCGAGCATAAAGCGCAGGATTGCATCTCAACAAAATTGTTACCTCGTTGCCATATTGCACGTCCATGCATACAGGCATCTGAAATCGGATGTATAAAGGGTGTAAAATTGTTATCGCGGAATCCAAGTATCCCTTTTGTCAAGGTACGAAAAAGTGAATGGGAATCGTACAGGAAAAAAAAAAGAGAGGGACTATACTATATGCATATTGTAACGTATTTTCTTAACCCGACACCGATAACGAAGAATCCGAGGACCATCCTACGTTGCCTTCGGCCGTCCACCCTTCGCTGATGCATCCGGCAAGCCAGGCGGGCGCCAGCCAATTCCTTTCACACTGGGAACTGACGAGCCGTGTGACCTGGCAGTTAGGGTGGAAGAGGCCCGACTCCGGCAAAACGAGAGCTCCGACGGAACCTATCGGAAAGTGGAATAACTTAACGGGTCCTGCAGATATTTGGGGTCGCGTAAAATCGGGAGATCCAACTGGATGCGCAAACGGGACCGGAAAGGTTACGGAAATGCGCGGCCGCTTCCTTTCCCTCGAGTCGTGTATTTAAACAAAATCGAGAGCGTAGCGAATCGGTAGGCAACTTTTGGAAATCCTCCTCGGCCGCTTCCTCGGGTGACAGCCGGGCACCGCGTCCTTAACTCGGGTCAGGGGGTACCTCGCCTGCCCTTAACCTTTGCCCATCCCCAGCGGGGCGCCGGTGTCTCACCCGGGCTTCTGCCGGTCCGTGGAGACGTCTCCGTCGGTCCTCTGCCGGGTAACTCGGTACATCGAGACCCACGGCAGATTCGAGCACCTCGACCTCAACTACGCAGTAACGAAATCTTACGAGAGCATTGGCGTAACTATGCGAATCAACCCGAGAGCGCAGCTTCTTGCAGAGTGGCGACCCGAAGGGAACCGGAAAGCGGAAACGTTATCTGTATCCGGAGTCGCCTTGTGACCGTGAATCGAAAAGTCACGTGACAATATATACCTGTATCGTCGTACTGCAGTAGGTTGCAGGTGCAATAGAGTGCAAAGCGCATTTTTCCAATTTCGAGAAAAACAAAAGGTAGATATATAGATATACGTAAGCTGAAGCAGGAGCCTGAAAATATTTTCAAAGTGCTTCGATCCCGGCGAATGGCGCCAGATAGATATTACAGGAAAGCGCCGGATATTACTTTCTGGCTGGGAAGCTTTATATATACATATAACCGACGATATAGCGTGACACCAAGTAGAGCCAACCTCAAATCCTCTTTCGAAGAAAGATTACTAGAAATTACTAGAATAACTTTTTTTTTTTATAACGTCCCAAGCCCTTCCAAGCACATCCCAGCCCGGCGGTGCCCCGCTTAAGGTCAAGTGGAGATACTCTCAAACTTTCCAGACTGACGTTGCATCGACCGAGCGTGGAATGAGTTGGGGCCATTTTGAATTTGAAGCAGGTACAAATTAAAGCAGCACAAAAGTCAAAGGTCGTGCCATTATTGCGTACAGCAACTGTTACCGGTACTTGTTACGTAGTGAAGTGGAAGCTCGACGGTTCGAGCTTGAGGCCAGTGGGAGGCGCCAGGGGGGAGGTCAGCGGAGCGAAAAGGTTAGGTTTAGAGTTTATGGTATAATGAAGTGAAAGTGAAAAGGGTGCAAAGAACGTGAAAGTTAAAAGTCAAACGAAGCCTAAAAAGGTGGATGGTGTACTACCTAAAAGTTTACGTCCCAGTCAATTCTTCCGCCGATGCACAGGAGAGCGGAGTGGGTAGGTTAGTGGTGGCTCGTTTTTCGATTTATGCACAGGGTAGAGTTTTACGTTAGTTTTGCAAAATTCACAATAAAAATTATCGTGAAAATAATAATCTCCGGGTATCTTGTCGTTATATGCGATATGGTAAAATTTTTATAGTTCATTTTTTTCCAAAATTTTGTTTCCCATAAAATTCTCCCCGTACGGATTTACGTGACTCGGGTAGGGGAAATTGTAAAATATTCCGAGTAAATTGGATATCTAATAGACATCCTATGGGGAAAATAGAAATGTGACCTAAAGATATATCATAGGATATCCTTACACTCGTGTTATAAGGGATCGCATGATCACACGCACTATGGAGTATCTGTGTATAAATGGAACGAGGTATTCCTAAAATTACCTGATTTTCATAAATCTTCGTAATCCCTTTTAAAAGTCGGACACTGAACCGGGTAGCTGTATGCGTGTGTAACACGTATATCATACGGACAGACATACGAGACGCGTCGGAAATTCTAGGTTGAAACACGGAAGTCACGTGATTTGTGGCAATTTCAAGTTCGATGCGTTCTCTCTGCACGGCTCGGTTGGCGTTATTCGTATTTATGGGGACACGCCGTATAGTATACGCAGCTAATTCCCATTTACGTACACGTGAAAGCAGCTTGATGGAGCTGGGAGCCGCGTGAAAAAAAAAATTCCCTAGAGAGTAGCGTGACGTAATCTAGGGGATGAAATTTTGAAACTGACAAGGCCTAACGTACGTTCTTTGGGAATAACTTTATTTTGTAATTTTTCGCCCAAGTTTTCATATTCCTATTATACCTACTTTTCGTTGTTACGTTGGTAGCCCTTAATCGGAGAGAGTAACACTGTATGTTTATACGCTTTACGCGTGACACAACGAAGTATCGGAAAAACGAGACTACCAATTTTAGAAAAAAAAAAAAAGAAAAAAACTGCGCTATACCGAACAAACGATCGTTAGGAGGCTAGGGACTTTTCTTTTTACTTGATGGGTAACAATGAATCCGCTTTACTAAATTTTTGCCGCTCTTACTTTTTTTCTTTTCTTACTATTCCCATTTCATTTGCATATATCATTAATGTCTTTCCGGGTTAATTCGAGTCGTTCGGGCGGAAAATGTTCAGTGTAATAAAATTTCCCTAGACGCCCAAAGTCCTTGTTCGTATTTTCCACCGCAAAGTTTAACCAATTGAAAAGCACGGGTCTAGGGAAATTCTCTCGTTCCCTGGTGAAAATCAAATTATTATAAGCGTCCTGCAATTCGCCCATTTGCAAATCCAGGCGAATCCTTTGTTCGGCTATTTTAATTTAACATGAACATCCTGCTTCGCCCCTACTTCACGAGATGCATACATTCACGAAATACGGCGCCCTTTGATCGTTGCGATAACAATAGTCGGATAGGGACTTTCTTTTTACCCACTTTTTCCTTACGTACGAATTCCCTTTGTAAATTTCTAGTAACTTTTATCCATGTTTTTCGAACC
>NW_014332862.1:175293-176607 GCF_000341935.2 Cephus cinctus
CTCCACCCCACCCGCCGCTAATTGTTGGCTCCAAACTTTTGTCAAGAACTTCTTGCTAATTGTCGGACGTAGTGAGTTAATACTTTAAATGAAAAAAAAAAAAACCCTATACTGTATCGAGGTTAATTTACAACCAGCGACAGTGTCGCCACCATATACTCTAGCGGCGATCCGTTACAACTTCACTTGCTATTGTGTCTTCTTGCAATTTCCCGAAGAAACTGGTGGCTTTCAATTATCGTCGACCCTGACGGCATATGGCGCAATATTAGTTGGCAGAAGGAAAGGGAGGAAGGGATGGGGAGAGGGGGGGAGACAAGAGAAAGATTCGCTATTTTACTTGCCCGGGGAAAATTTTTCTTTGCCTCTCCATTCACTTTTTTTTTTTCTTTTTCCTATATACCCAGCTGGTCCGAATCCCCTGACGTAATAACGAAAGCAGCGCTCATAATTTCTTTGAGAAAATTGATCTACGCAATTAAAACAAAGGGGTGTTGCTAAAAAAAAAAATTAATAATAATAATTCGACGAAGCAAACGTAAAATTGGTCCGCTGAAAGTTGCCGTAAGATATTTTTATTTCGCTATCAATCGCATTGGCGGATATTGACAAAATGTATTTGTAAAAGGGATGATTCGAAAAAATTCATCCCCTCAAGGTAAACAATCGCCAGGCGCATCGACAGCAGATATCTTGCGCTATCTCACGACCACGCGGACACTGCGAATGATTTTTGTTTTATTCGTTTTTTTTTCGTATGTAAAATCAAAATACGAATTTTCCATCGCAAAACTCAGTGGTTCCGCTTTCCAATTTTTCTGGTTGCCCCTCGTCGTGCTCGCCGGCAACGGCGAGGGGTGCCAAATCCTTAAACGAGAGAATTTAGATGGAATCCCTATTTTTCCGAGTCAACAATCCGCGAAAAATGCCGAATCGAGAGGCACCCCCTGTGAAATTTGACTTTTTGCTTCCCTTTTTCCTTTTACTTCGTATTCTCTCTGTCATCAACCCTCCGTATCCATGAGCACACGTGCGACCGGCTATACCCATATCCACCCCAATATACCAGCGTAGACGTAGGAAAGTGAAACAGAGTGAATTTTTCTTTTGAGGTTAGGTAGCAAGGGTGACTGATGGCCAATCGAAAGGTAGATCGAGAAACGCAAAGGGATGAGAAAAAAATGAGGGTTAAAAAAGTACTTCCGTGTAGGGATGCGAAAAAAAAAAATTTTTCAAGGGGTTATCTCCTTTTTTCTTATCGTTTCCACTATCATCCCCATTTCTATTTTTCACACCCATATCCAAACAACCCCC
>NW_014332862.1:176758-192284 GCF_000341935.2 Cephus cinctus
CCCCTCCATCCCCCACGCATATTATCATTCGCCTAGGACAATATTGTTTCTAGCCTGTTTTTTTTATCTCTCTGCCCGCGAAGGCTTTTGCATCCCCCTGCTGATCGTGGGGGATGATCGCCGTCCAACGCCTCCAAAGGGGGATGAAAACACGTGTCACGACTCCCACGTGACATGAAACGCGTCCCATGTAATGTCAGAACCTTTTCCTCTCCGCTTTCGCCGCTATTAGTATTATTATTATCGGATGCGTTGTCACTTTTATTAGAAAAAATGCAAAATTTACACACGAAATATATTTAAGGAAAAAGAGATGTACATCTTTCCTGAAGTCTGCAAGCCAAATGTATTTGTATCAAACGTGAAGAAGAAAAAAAAAATCTTCTTTACCCCGAATTCCCGTTCGCTAACCCTACTTCCACCAATTATTTTTTCATACTCCCTAGTGAGACTTAGTCGTATACGAGGGGATGAAAAAAAAAAAAAATAAAATAACTTCCCTGGACCGTTATCGAGGATTTTCTCATCGTCGTAAGACGTCGGTTGTTTTCGAGTTGGCGCTGAGCCGCTGAAACCGTACGATGAGGTTGTAGATACGTATGAGGCCGGCGTGGATGTGGGTAAGTGACAAGGGAGAGCCCAGGAGCGTATAGAAAGGGGGCTAGCGATTCACTAGGGATTTTAAGGTATAACGAAGAAAGAGGCCCAGGGACGGCCAGAAGATGGAATTTTAATGGGGAAAGTGCCCTCCTATCTTGCACCCCATTTCTCGGCGCCACTTAAAACATCCTGGGAATAGCAAGCAGCCCTTTTCTAAGCAACCCCTCTTATACGCAAGCACCCACTACCACTAGCACCCACCTATCACGCTACTGGCTCCAACCATCCCCCTGCGTTACCCTCAACTTTTTCATCCTTACCACTACTCTTATATTTTTCTGGCCACTGATATACGCATGTGTATGCGTATATCGCACCCTGCACGTACATGCGTGCAGGGTGCGACAACCGGCTCGAAATACCTCGTAACAATCTAGCGCCAAAGATGCTTAACAAGGATTTTAAAAAAATTAAAAAAATCTCAAGACAAGACGCTTATAGGTTTTCTTAATCGAATTGATAATGCAGCGAGAGGTTTAATTTATTTTCTCGAATTTTTCTTTTTCTCATCATTTTAGGAAAACGACAAGAAACGTCATCAGCGCGCAATACCCTACACGACGGGAGAGCCGAGAAAGAAACATTCTCATTAAGGATCATTAATTACCTACTCAAAGCTTTAAACGGACGCATTAAAAAAAAGGGACCCTAGTACACCGAACAATACAGAAGAAACGTCCTTAATATATAAATCAAACTTTTTGAGTAAGCGAGACAGCTGGCAAAGGTCGTGAATATTCAAAAAAAAAAATTCCAAAAAAAAAAATTCGGTATAGCAAATAAAGATTTTTACCTAATTTAAATAAAAATGTGCGAAAGCCTGTCACCCGGAAGTCGGTAAAGAATGAATTACCGGTTTATCGAATATTTTCGAATTTTATGGTATACAGCGACCTGGCTGATACTTCGGTCACATACTTCGACGATAGCACAACCTAACCTGACTTACCTAGTGACTTTAGGATCGGTTAGTAATTGGCAATTACCCAGGCGAAAAAGTGTCCAATAAAATTAGACAATCTCGTCGAATCCCACTCTGATTATTCCGTTCCGACATTGCTACGAGTATCACGTGACTTCCGTTCTGCTATATCGGACGGCACTTTATCAACGTTCCAATTATTCCCCGTCATAACTCTGTCAGACCTGCGCGACCTTCGAGCCCACCCACTATACCTACTGCTACTACCTATTACCTCTCTACCAGCAACACCACAATAGGGAGCCAGTAAGAGCAAACCCTATCGCCCTATCGCCCTATCGCCCAATCGTCCAATCGCCCAATCGCCCAATCGCCCTATCGCCGAATCGCCCTAGCGGTACCAACCGTCACGCGTTCACGAAAATATCCCACCGCCATCTATACTAATATTATATTACTAGGACCCTCTGCTGCTGTCAGTTGGTATGTCGAATGAAACCGCGAATCAACCAGCTGCACCATCGGGACCATCTCGCGACCAATGCGATGGGAAATTTTTTGCTAAAAATTTTTTGCATTCCTAAACGAGTAATGGTGAAAAAAAAAAGTCCCTAGAAATTAAATCTCTCGCCAGCCTTCTCACCGAGTGCTCGTACACTCGCCAGATCTCGTGCTATACGTATGGAATGCCTACGAAATGGTGAAACCCCGCGAACGGTACTAACGATGGTAATAATAACACACAATAATGATAATAAAACTAATTAATAGAGCAGACTAATTAATAGGACGTTGAGCACTATCGCACGGCATTAAGATTGAGAGTAATGATAATGCGACTGGTAACAACAATGGCGGCCGAATGTTCCCGCGATGAGAGTGAAACGTATTGCCGAGTAAACGAAAGACAAAAATTGGGGGAAAAAGGGGGTAAGCGAAAAACTGACGAAACGTTAAGTCGACGATAATTAAATATCAAAGGGCGACGAGTACTCGGGTCTGAGCCCTAGTGACTTTTTTGTCATTTGATTTTTCTTTCCTTTTTCTATTAGAAAAATCAAAATATCCCGGAGGTCAGCTAATGCGCCCGCCATTTCTACAGTAATTTTGCCACTCGATTTTGCCGGCTTATACGACTGAACGGAGTTCAAAGGTCCGTAAAGTCCAATAAAGGGATCGCAAAGGACTTGGATGGACGTTCGAGTAAAGGTTGGGTTAAGGTTCTCCATCGCAAGCTCGAATAATTCGGAAAAAGACCTCGGCTGGCTTTAAAGGCAAACGAGACAAGTCGGGGTAGAAGTGAGCGGTTCGCGAGGGCGACCGAGGGAGAAAGGTGGGACATTTCTAATCGCGCGAATAATTTCGATCGAAATTCGTCTACCCCATCCCATCTCTCTTTGTCCACTTTCGCGTTCCGTCCCTTTAACAGCCACTTGGATCAATATTATTTGAGACGGGACTGTACAAAGGTGGCATTGCCAAAGGCCAATTGTTATTTGACTAAATATATCAATGGCTTCGAAAAAGCCACAATAAGGATATAGGGACTTTGGAATTTCCACAGTGTCAGCTTGGAACCTATTATGACTATACAGGGGATACATTTAGCGTAGATTTAAAAAGAAAAGTTCTCTAGTCAATGCGCGGTTTATAACCATCATATTAATTCCTAGGGACTTTTTTTTTTCACCAGCAGCAAATTTTCACCAAAATTGTTGGCTCGGCAGATGTTCCGGAATAGAATTCTGTGAACCCGTTATACCGGGTTATCCTTGGGTGTCTATTAAGGCAGTGATGATAATTTAATATAAAAAAAGGTCCCTAGATCGAAAAAATATCCGCAGCGGGTACGTCACATAGGGATTACCGTACGCTAAGAGGAAAAGCCACGTTTTACCGGTAGAATAAAGGTCTCCAGATCTAATAAGAGTGATGGACGGCCAAGCTCTACCGATAAATCATACGGCCCTGGATCTCGTAATCTCGACCCTAGTCTTTATTCACCCCAACTCGATATCCAACGGCAAGTTCGACTCCCCGCCGACGGCGGAAACTACCTACGTCTCTGACATAAACGGAAAAAAAAGGAAAAAAAAAAGGGCGGAGAAAAAGTCATTTTGCGATTTTATTTTTTCAATTTGTTACATCCCACGCGATCGAAGACATACAAAGAGAAGTCCCGATAGACCGATAATCTGGATGAAAAAAAATCCACCCCATTTTAATTGATCACAATAAATGCGATCATCCTTCGATCAATCGTTAATGAAAAAATTTTTGTAATTAAAAAAAAAGATGAAGCATACGTTCTTACCAACGATCCTTGTAGATCATTTAAAAATGATCGAAAGTTCAAAAAATCGTCCTGATCACCCCACTGGTCCATCTTAATCAGTAAAAATCATTCTTTACATACTCCAGTATGGAGAGCAAAAGGATGCACGAGTAATAGACAAAATGGGTTAAAAATTTCTTCGAGATCGCTGAACGGAAAGTACCGCGATATCACATCCGAGAAAGAAACTCTACCTTACCGACGGAACATGGACGAGTAAAAATCCTTTTTCCCAAGGGGGAATTAGCTGAGCTCATCCGGGATTATGAGATCCTCGAGGTAAGGCAAGTACAAAGCAAGGAAGCCGATAAAATCTAATCGTAGCCATTTTTTTTTTTTTCCTTTCGTGCCCCACCAGCACCAACAACCCAGACAGGATAAAAAGGCGCTCGTAAAAATCCCTAGAATCATTTCCGATCTCATCGAAGAAGATACATTTCTTCCTTTACTTCCTTTTACTCCGGACCGCCGTACGCTCCACCATCTTTTTCTACTCCCTTTCATCTCCACGAATCTTCACGAGACCGAACATCATCCGCAACGCGCGAACTTTCTCTCTCGTCGTGAAAACTTTTTTGTTTTCTTCTCAATGGCCGATTAATTGTTTCCGAGCGAATGAGACTTTTTTTTCTTCTTCTTCCATAATTTCTTTACTTTCCTCTCCTGCTGCCCGGATGTCTCCTCCCTCTTTCCCTCTCTCTCTCTCTCTCTCTCTCTCTCTCTCTCTCTCTCTCTCTCTCTGACTCTCACGTGAGATTTTGGAAACACTCATGAATTCGGAAGCGCTTTGCATGCAAACTACTTTTCCCCAAGGTGCCCCGTTGCGCCATCTACACTTTGGATGTGAAACGATATTACCGTGAAAACAAACGCAAACTCGAAAAGCACAAGTTTCCCTCAACTATTTTCTAATAGGGACGATAGGGCGGAAGTTCTCATTGAACTTTATTGATTAATACACAACTCGGTGAGTATATGGAGGGTAGAGACAAGTGAAGCAGAGTGCAAATACGTTGATAGGCACACAAGTGTCTCAAGGTCGCTTGTACCAGGAGTTAACGAAGAAGCGTGAAGAAGATTTAAAAAAATTGGAACTGCAGTTCCCGAGAACGGGGAATCCCCTTTTTCGTTTGATCCCTTCGAAAATGCACTAGGAGTAATCCGAAAGATTTCCACGTCAAATAAACTATATTTCGCACTCGTATCTTCTCTGCGCTTTAATTGTATATACAGCCACCGATTGATCAGTCAAATTTGACAATCAGCTGTGATTCCGTCGAGTTAAGCAAACAAGCAAGCTAACTTGACACTTAATAAACCAGATAAAAAATGACGCAACTTTTTTTTTCCAAAAATCACTAATCCACATCCGGAACGTCAAAAACTTCAGTCATCTGAATTTGTTCGTAAAAAAAAAAAAAAACCAAAATAAAAAATCATACAATTCTCAGCTGCGCGAAAACTCAAATTTTAACCGAACGACGTGGATTGTCGTTCTTCTTAAAAAATATTTCATGCCAAACTGCGCGTCGCGTGACTCTACGTAAATTTCGTCCCGCAGGAAAGCGGAAAAGTCGTCAGCCGCCCTGGCGGCGACGCATATTTCGGCTCGTCGAACTTCCCCAAAATTGACCACTTGTGGATCGGGCTTTAGGGCCAAAGCCGCGACACTTCCGGGAGGTACGTAAAATTAAAATACGTCGCCTCAGCCGCTCAACGTACGATTTATGGAAGTCCTTCTGCTGATCCTTCGAGAAATTATATGCAAACTGGTAGAAAGATCGATAGCCAATTGGATCGATTCGATAATTAACACCGTCACAGCTAATTGAACATCATTAGTCGACGAGATCTCGACTTGCCGTAGTGTTTTTCCGTTATTTTCTTCCATTGCCGACTTTTATTTTCTCATGTATGGCAGATATGAGGGAGAAACAGAGAAAGAGGAGTTGGGGGGAAAAAAAAGAGAAAGAATTAGAAAAAATAAAAAAAAAAGACAAAAAAAAAAGGTTGCCATATTTCACCCGTTAATTTTTGTTTCTTTGCTTTTTGCCGCCGGCCCCTTTTTACCCTCGGCGCTATATGCCCAGGACGTTGTATCCTCCCGGTCACCTCGGCCCTCGCGCAACCGGCAACCTTGCCGACCTAACCTATTAATTGCGGCTGACGTTTTAATCAAGTGCGCTTTAATCAACTCCAAAAGGACCTTTTCTGCTCCCGCGGATAATTATACTTTTGGAGATGAACAAGAGAAAGAAAAAACGGAGCCCACTTGTCAAGGCCGACGAGAGTAAGCATAACGGGACGAGCGAGTCTAAATTTTGTGTCCACGAGTGAAAAGCGAGTGGGACGGAAAATTTGTCAGTGATAATTAAACGAATTAAACGCTGCCGTAGACAAGGAGAGACGATCCCGTGAGACGTTTTATGCACGTCTGGCTGCAAATAATTTTTATTGACATTTTTTTCAGCTTCGACAAGTTTATAAACGAGGCCACGTTTTTTTTTTTTTTTTTTTTTTTTTTTTTTTTTTTTTTTTGGTATTTAGTGTAAATTTTTTTTTTACGTCATTACGTACCGGTAACACTGAAAGTTGCATTTAATTCCGAAAATACGTACTCGAGAATGCTTCGTTATTTTGTTTGGATGGGAGGAGGGTGAGCATAGGGGAATTAAAAGTTATCCTGGACTAAATTCATCAAATTGCTGTTTTTCGGAACGCTCAGTAATTTCGTTAACGATATACGGATAGACGGATTCGCAGAAGGTCCTCGGAGAATCCTTTCGTGCGAGAGTGACGTAACGAAATGTATCGAAAAAGTCTCGAGCGACTTTTGTCAGTTTTTCGCGACGCTGATTAGTCGAGTGGCGCTTGTGAATTTGGTGTTTTCGACAGGTTGGATTTTGACAGCTAGCGGCACGAGATATTGACAGCTGTCAAACGAACAGAAATGTATGGCTGCGCGAGAATTTTAGTTATGTCGTTGATGGTTGATACGAGGGTATGAAAGTTAGTGCTGTGGTTTATTGATGAAAAATGAATTGAATACAGACGAGGAGGAGGCTGACTGACCGATTTATAAAAAGATGCGTTTCGGCACGGATTAGGGAAAAACAGGGATTTTTTATAAATAAAGAAAAAAGAATGACTGTCATAGAAAATAAAGGCAAAATATATTCTGTACGTTGTGAAGCAATCATAAGCAGGCACAGTCACACAGGATCCAAATGTTGCGAGGAAGGATAAACTTCGCAGCGCCCAGGGAGTCAGAAACTTTCCGAACCCATTGATTGTAGTTGAGAGTGTAGTTCAAACACTCGTTTGTCCCGAGGGTAGGTTAGGTTAGGTGCCTCGGACTAGTAGGTTAAGTAGTAGCTCTGATACTCGTAGCAGCAGCAGCAGCAGCAGCAGCAGCAGAAACGGTAATGCCAGACAGGAGAAGTGGATTCCGACTGGTTGGATGGTTCTAGAAGGTTCTAGAAGTATGGCTAACAGAAGAGATAGGAATGACGAAGGATGAGGGCAAAGGGTTCGATCCGGGACACGTGACCGGAGTACAAACCGGAACTGGAGGTTCCCTCGTCACTTCCGATTTTTCCCTACTCCATCTTCGGCTCCCACGAGCGACTAGACCGTGGCGCCATCTTCGAGCGGATGATTATAAACCCTAGGGAAATTCTAGGATTACATTACAGGTACGGCGTACGTACAGTTATAGTTTATATGTATCGGTCGGGTTACGATCTACCGGCAATTTAAGGTTTACTGCCAGAGGTCACTGGGGTGCAATCCTTGGTTCGTATGAATCTGGGGAATTTTTTTTCTCCACTTCCCGGCTACTTGACTCGTCGTGACGATTGACGATCTCTTGGGTAATTATGATTCATTAAGAAAGGTCGCGTTCGGAGGAACCAATTGGTGTCTTCCGAACTTTCAATAAACCTCAATATTCTTTTCGTCAAACTCGATGCACTTTGAAAAACTGACAAGCGACGGCGAAGAGAAGGAACAAAAAAGCAAGTTGCTCAAGTAAATTTGCGAATTGGCGAATATACAAAGACTCTAATTGCCAAAGTCGTTAACGAGCCGCTGATTGCGAATTGCAAGAGAACCAATCGCAAGGTACGAGTGTCTCGGTGACGTAACGAACATACGACAAACACTTGTATACTTCTCGAATTAAATTATCAGAGGCATCAAAGTCCGCTCCCTATGACTTTTCCCCAGCGATGAAATCCAAAAAAAAGAGAGGAAAAAAAAATGAAGAAACAGGAAACCAACAGCCAAGCGAAGCTCGTCCCAAACGAAACTGGTACAACCTTAATTGGCCGAAAAGTCCAGCGGTAACCTTCGACCCTACACCCAAGTTAACCTCTAAGTTAGCACCGATTCCATCAGCCATAGGAGGAGCCTTCTATCGAAAATCCAAGCATCGAGGGATGAGAGCTCACAGATTGGGCTGCTTTTTCTCAAGTAAGTAACTACCGCCTCACCTCATCCAACCCAAGTCCGCCACCTCTAGCCAGCCGGGATTAAGGAGTCCAGTCGCGATCCAGGATAAGACCAAATAGCAAGGGATGCTGGATGGTCCAAAATAGAAAAGGTCAATAACATACCGGATGATCTCGCAGCGAAGAAGTTCTCTCATTAGCCACCACTTGTTTTCTACCCCTTCGTGAGGATTTTTCCCGTTCTCGACTATGAGGGACAAAAATCTGCCCCTTGAAGGCACGGAAGAAGAAGAAGAAGAAAAAAGACCCCATCTCATCCGACGAGCATATAGCGCACGAGACAAGTTCCGGACCTCCTTTGAATCCGGGGAACAAAAATACAAGGCACCCATTCGTCCCCTATGCCAAGAAGACCAAAACAGACCTGACCTACCCTCACTAACAAATAAGTCCAATTTTCGAGCATCCACGTAGACACGTGACGATCTTAAACGACAGATCAAGAGAGGACCTTCGTCCTGATCGAAAGATAGCAAATCCTTAACCGGCTAATCAATTTCAATGGTAATCCAGTCGAAGAGTGGATGGTCTCTTATCAAAAGGAATAAGATCGACCGTACGAGGCAGGAAGTGGCAAGAAAGAGCGAACCAATTTGAATTAAGGAAGGAAATGAGAGAAAGGATCCAAGATGTCGACGGCTGTACCAGGGGAATGTAGCAGCAGCATCCCCCCCAACCCCGCTCGCTCTCTCTCCCTCTACCAAGAAAGATACGTATTATTTATTACCAGCACGGCGAGAGATCCTCGTCGCGCTTCTAATGGATTGCAAGCAAGCCTTTCACTGTCCCGGCAGTATTATTCTCGACAAAGGCCCGAGCTCTAAATCTCCCTGCGAAACTTTCCGCCGGTTGGAAAGGGTTCGCCCGACGACCCAAAGTAGGTATTTTCGAAAGACAGACAAAAGTCTCACCATTCGCGTGCAAAGGGCCATACCCCTCGAGCAGGCGTATAAAACAATAATCTTTTTGAAAAAAAAAAATATTCGAGACAATTTCCATCTTGATTTTACATCGCGAAATTTACTTCGTTTTTCTCTCTCGCCGAATGAAAATCATCAATTCCGATCGTATTTTGGCAAATATGTCTAGGAACTTTTTTTTTCGTATAATCGAACAGCGAAAATCAACCAAAACCCCGAAACAGTTGTAAACGAGTAACGGCACCGAGAGTCGTCAGCGAGAATTCTCTCGGGGGAAGGAATGAGAAGGGGGGCTGGCTATGAATATTTAACTGAACTAATGATTGATGAGCTTGCACGGGTTCCTATAGTGAAAACTGGCAAAGTGATGAATTCGCTCTGCCACCATCACCGGCGCACCGGTAGACTAAACCCGAACCGATGCTTTCATCGGTTAAGCTTTGGATTCAGATCAATTTTGCGTAGAAAACAAAAAATTAAATCGCCGTGCTACCAAGAAAAGTAAAAGGAAAAAAGAAAAAAAGATCTCTATGAATGTAGCTCCCTCTGAAACGACATTGGATAAAAAAAAAAAAAAAAAAAAACGAGGCAAAGCTAAAAATCCAATTCCCCACAAGTGTGCAACAAGTTCCGGTCGGTAGTTTGAAAGAAAAAAATGGCTATCGCGAAAAATATAAAAAGAAAAGAAAACCGCAACACGACGGCGTTGCGTGTAAAAATGCAGTAGCGATAAAGGCGAGCAATAAGTTTGGAAAACGATCGAGTAAACTTCTAGAAGGTATGGCACTTCTCATTTAGGTTGGTAGCACTGGCTGAAACGTCTGGTAGTAGCTTGCTACACCCGCATTGGGTACCTAGTCCAACTACACAGGTATACGTAACACAGCTTTTAGGTTATATCGTGGTGCTGCAGGTGTGGCAGTGTGTTACCAACAGCACAGAGCAATATTCTTAAGGCAGCCTGATACGTTGGTACCCATGTAGGTTGTACACCTAACCCATTCTAGAGGCACGTATACGATACGACCGGTAGAAGGGGTGGGAGTGGAGGGGTGGCAAGTGGGGGGGGGAGAGATAGCATACTGCACGATTCGTGAAAATGGCTGCTTGTAAGAAGGTGCAAGAGGTTGCCGTAAGGTTGGCCAACCTTCCAAGGTTCCTGGGCGAAGAAAGGTGGGTCTCGGGAAGTATGGAGATTGGAAGTCGTTCGCGGGAGAAAAATGAGAGAGAAGCCAAGAGGTGAGGGAAGTGAATGAGATTTCGCAAATTCTATTTTTTTTTTTTTTTTTTTTTTTTTTTTTTTTTTTTTTTTTTTTTTTTTTTTAAAGGGCTGCCACCTTCGTATACGAGAAAAAAATTATAAATTTATAACAAATTATTTCGACAGCCTTTTTGTGTATTCTGAATTTCCATATTAATTGCACATTATCGGGATATGCGTAACGTATTTAATTCCTACCTCGGAGAAGCAACCTCGTCGGGGTTCGTAATTCTCTTTTTTATTTTTTATTAATTATACAGGGTGTCCGTGTAATCGCGATCAGTGCCGATGGCAAAGCGCGTATAAATTCTGCAGGGTAGAGCTTTGCGAATGAATTATCTTTGGCTGGACCATTGTCTATTGATCTAATAGACATTCGAACGAAATAGGACAAATGGAGCTCATTCGTTGTAATTAATTAAAGAATAGTGATTCATTAGCCAATCCAATGGCGGTCTAACCGTATCCCATTAAGTGACGGTCTCCCATTTCGAAATGTCTGATCAGTCCCGTAGCCGTTCCCCTTGGTCAATATACCAATCCATAAGGCAACCCTAATTTTTCATTGTTAATTAATAGAGAGCGAAGTGGGCTCTCAATTAGAAAGAAGAAGCAAATTACCCATTAGGCTCTGTAGCAAACGAGACCGTAACGAACGTTAAACGAAATAAAAATTACTACGAAATTAAATAGGTATCCCCATTTGGATGCGTGTGAAGTTAGCGGATCAACGACCAGCAGATAAAGAAATAAATGAGAGTACTTTTCGCGTGCTACTGAGTTCAGATCCTGATAGGTTTTAGCAATAGTTCTGGTCACTTACCGAAAAAAAAAACCGTATCGAAAAAAAAAAAAAAAATATCAACTTTGCTACCTGCGGTGACCATGAGGACCCAGCATTTCATAGACTGAAATCTATCAGGATCTACGGAACTTGAAAGTCACCAGACACCATGAATCGATAGAATTTCGAAAAAATTAAGTTGAAATTAATAAAGAAAATAATAATTTGCATGAGACGTATCGACAAAACTTACACGAAGTTCCAAATACGTAAAAAAGTGTTTCCTAGGGATTTCCCCTAGATAATGACAGTAATGTTTCACGCGATGCGATTCCGTTTGCCAAGTTGGTAGTAAGGTGGCAGAGTGTTACGCGAGCGTAACAAGTAATGAGGAACCCTGGGAGTTAAGGGTTGAAATGTAGTCCTGCCATTTGTCTCCAGTCCCCTCCTCATCTAGCTGCCAGGTAATCCCGGTGCGCCAGTACTGCCAACCCTCGCTGAGGAATAAGTGCGAACTGGTACGTGACGAGTTTTCGCAACAATGTTTTTTTTTTTCAACTCTAATCTCGTTACATGCAGACTTCGCGACACTTACGTTAATCCGATAATTCCCTTAATTTTCGAAAGTACAATTTTTCAAAAAAAAAAAAAAAAATTTTTCCGCTTCCTTCTTCCTTCACGAGACGAAGGAAACTCGTATTAAACACTATACCTATACTGGTGTCCCCGTTGGCCGTATTTGCACGCAGTATGGTAAACATTGAAAAAAGATAATAATTTTTAAAAAATTCACTCATATCCAGTTCCACCCAAGGGGTGGTCTCGACGACACCGATATCCACCCTCCCGATGCTCTCAACCCTTCAACCCCCCACGTGCATACTGAAAGACGAGCACGTCTACCAATCGCCCGGTACGGTTTTTTAATTAAGCACATGGCAAATAGGACAAATCACAGAGCGTCAGGCTGCAATCGATTGGCCGATCGTGTTTCCCTGCAACGAATTGCATAAGAGTTCGTGTCGCCAAGTATCGCTGCCGAGTGCACGAGATTGGATGTAACGTACGTCAGTGACCTTTTGACATGATTTTCTCACATATGGAAATTTATAAATGCGCGAAAATTAAGGTAGCTCCGAAGTCATCGACACGTGGTTGGGAGATACGTGAACGTAATATCAGTCGATACGATAACCCACGAGACAAGTACGTGGATGTAGGATTTGCAAAAAAAAAATTTAATATAAAAAAAATATATATCTAGTCTTGGTACTCGCTAGCGTCGAGTTCTGCTAACCTTCTCCTAGCCTTACGTATATATGCAGGTAGCTGGCATAGGCCCTTCTAATGAATTAGGGAATTCCCCTAGTTTGTACAGGAAGTTGTTTCCCAAGATACGCGCACCGTACTTAACGGCCGTCCAATAAATAAGAGCGGGGCGGTTGCACGGTTATATTTTAGCGGGAGGTTTGAATTACGGTTATTAGCGGTGAGTGCGGAGCCGTGTTAAAAAGCTCGGCAAAAAAAAAAGAAAAAAAGAAAAAGAGATATGCCGTCGTCAAAGTTTTTGATCGTACCAACGTGACCGGATAAAATGAAGTAACACGGCGGTGTTAACGCGTAGGTGGTTACTGAAAATTTTGCATTTTTCAGTATTATTTTTTCGTTTTTTTTTTTTTCAAATTTTCTTCTCGCCCTTTATAAAAAAAAAGAAATCGGCGACGCTTATCGCGTGAATTATAATGGCGGACGATACGAGATAAGCGGATGATTTAAATTATCGCGATAACCATCGCGCCAAATGGCAAAATTTAACCCGCGACGCAGCGATCCATCCGGATTTCTTCGATCGTACTTCCATTTCCGGTCCCGTCACTTCCGATTTACTCCGTTTAAAGCCCCACGTGACGATAAATCCCGTGAGCTGACTGGCGTCGTTACGATTTTACGATACGGTCATCGATTTTTTTTTTTCCCCGTTAGCAAACCTGACAGACATTCCTGAGATAATCCTAATACCCGTAAACGGTAGCTTGCAGTGTAATAATTTTTTTTTTTTTAAATAACAAATACACTCAACGATGTTAAAGTACAAATGTAGTCTGGAAGACCGGAAGTACCTGTCAAAATTTTTCTTTCCCGAACTAGTCTATTTTTCCTGTAACGGGACGACACCGTGGGAAAAGTCGATAGAGTCGATTTGCCAGCGAAGCCAAAGAGGGAGGAAAAGTGGACGTAAAAATATGACGTCGTGCGGGTGAGAGAGAGAAAGAAAAGGAAGAGAAGTAAGAATGGAAGCGACCAAGAGAAAGGAAAATAAGAGAAAGGGGGGGGGTGGAGAAAGAATAAAAAACATGAAAGCGAATCAAACTTCCCGCCAAGATTTATGGGAGTTTAGAGCTCGACGATCCATACGTCATGCGGCGAACCGGGCGACGCGATTGGTCGATTGGAACGGGAATTGCAAGAAGCAAATTTATGGATTCGCCGGACGCGCGTGGCTAAAGTTATTAGAACCTGTGAATTATTCGAAAGGTCCTGTATCGGCAGATACCCGTCTTTTTTCTTATCCCGTCTTCGCACTATTTTGCCATTTCAATATTTCAATTCGAAAATCGTTCCGCCAGAGTGACTAGGGAATTTTTCAAAAATCACGATAACGGCACTGCCATAGAAAATCTAGTGATATTCTCGTAGATCTTATTACTCGCGAACAATCATGCCCGCCGGTGATATAGGCCTTTCGGGTTCTCTGCTACTTCAAACGTATTCCCCTAGACCAATAGAACTAAAGTCCCTAGGCCCCATTCATCTGGTACCACCTATAGCAAAGTTTCCCTAAGAATTCTATTACGACGTTCCCTATTGCAAAGTTCCATGAGGAAGTTCGATTGGTCAGAATTGTTAGCAGGTCTACCAATCACCGGGTACCAATTAAATTTGACCGAGGGAATGATGCTGGAGAACTTTGAACTTAAAGGACCCTTTAGCCACTTTAATCCGTTATAACAGTCCGCCAATACTCACCGCGTAAACTTAACGGGATATTACGGCTAAGGCGCATTCGACGATATCAGTCTAGCCAACTGAACGCAGCGAACGAATACTCTATTGACTGCTGAACTTAAATTTGAAAATAGCATTGATAGGGGAATCAACGTGGCATTTAATCCGGCCCCCCCCCTGCCACCTACACGCGGCCGTCCCCGAAAACGAATAGATTTATTCAAATTTCATTTGGTTCACTCAAAAATTAATTAAAACATCCGGGCTTTACCCTCATCATTTGTAATTCTGATTTGCTCGATTAACGTTTCACTGTGACTTTTTTCCCGATCGTCACGGATGCTGCACTGACTGTTATAATTTTGAAAAATTTTCAAAATCCCAAAACATTTTTCGATTGCCAAATTTTGAAAAATTTGTTTTTTGGAAAATTCATTTAAAAAAAAAACTCGAGATTACGTTGACGCACGATCCATTTAATCTTGGCGAATACCAATTAAAATCCCCAGAACCAAAGTCCCTGCTCGCGTCCTGTATACCGACACTCGATTGCTCGCCGTTCCGATCCGGTTCATTAGCATTTTCCCCGAGAGATAAATTAGCACTAGTGTCAAGCCTGACTGACTAATCAAGATAGTCCGGGATATTGTCCGGAACACGTTCCGGAATAAGAAAAACCAGATTGATAAGAGCTTACCGTTAATGGATCATTCGATACACATATATATATATATCCACATATACATCACCGTACAGATCCGAATCCTGGCACGAAAAGACACGAGATTAGTCGACGCAAGAAAATATCCCTATAGCGCGTGTATAGATAAATACAAAAAAAAAAGTAACTAGAGGACAAAAGACATATCCCAAGTGTAATGCAGATCCTCCCCGGAAGACAAAAGATCGTCCCAACGAGAAGCAATTGCATTCTAGTGGAAACAATACGAGCGAATTAAGACGACAAGAAAATGACGTCAAAGCTGAAACCGCCACAATGATGAAAAATTTTCGAGCTCCATCTCTCTCAGTCAAAACCTGTGGCGGTGCTGGCTTTAATGACGTCAGAACAGAATAGGACTGCTTTATAAATAACGGGACGGGGGGGGGGGGGGAAATTCCAAATT
>NW_014332862.1:192401-202015 GCF_000341935.2 Cephus cinctus
GGGGGGGGGGGGGGGGTGAAATTCCAAATTTGACTGTTGCATATTTTTGAAGCACCTAATTACCTCTTAAATCCCATGTTCCGCTTGTCTTAGTTTTTTTATTCATCATACTATAACAGTTCCAACTTTTTTTTTTTCAACCAGTACCGCCACAGCTTCCGAGTCAAAGGGGCGAAGCTGGAAAATTTTTCTAAAGGTGCTTATATGGCTCTTAAACAGTTCCTAATTTTCCGATAAATTTTAGTTTCCATTTCCACCACTGTGGCGGTTCCAGCTTTACCGAGGTAAGAAAATGTCCCTAGGACTTCAGACAGGCAAAAGGAAGAACTACAGTAAAAAGAAATTACCACACAGCCTCACGGGCAACGCACGAACCCGGGAACTTTGTACCTATGCGAGACCCGAGAACTCGGGATGAAATGGGAGGGAGGGAGGGGGAGTAGTCAGGAGGAAAGGAAGAGGGTAAAAAACATTTTATTACCAAAGTACACAGTTGCCCTCTTCCTCTGCCCAGTTAAATGGACGCCCTATTACTTTCCGATCTTTGCATAGAATTAAGAGCTCTCTCGGGAGTGGATGAAAAAAGGAAAAAGAAGAAAGAACGAACGAAAAAGGATATAGGAAGAGACGACGAAAGAAAGGGAGCAGAAAAGTCGTCATTTTTATTTGACAAACGCCAAGAAGACCACCGCCCTGAAACTTTTCATTGTTTGAGAAATGATTCTGCTTTTTTTTTTCTAACCCCCTTTCGTGCCTACTCCATCCCTTGCCGTAGCGTCACTCCCCTCCCCGCCGGACTCTCGGTACCTAACAATTCCTGTGAAAAACGTTCTAAGGAATTTCTGGTGAAATTTCCAATTGATAATTCGATAATGTTCAAAGTGCTCTCGAATTGCTGCCGCTGCCATTTGTTCTCTTCGTCGGTTCATCCTCCCCCCCCCATCCAATTTTCCCCCCTCGCGTCATTTCTTACCTGCACTGGCTCTGCAGTAAAGTATCTTTTTGCCCTTTCTTTTTTATATGCTTTAGTCCTCTGTCTTCATTTTTTTTTTTTTTTTTTTATAACGTTATAAAAACAAACGCCCAGGATGCAACGCCCACCACTTTCCTTACTGACGAGAGAAACACGCCCCGGCCCTGACCGTCTACTCGCAGCAGCCACCCGGAGCCACCCCGGTAAAACCTAATGAACTCAAAGAGGCCTCCGAGGCACATCGTTCTGCACTCCGTGACAGCTACGCGGCAAGAAGCAAAGTTTGTTTTTGCCGGCAGCCATCTCACGGAGCGCCGAGCAAGAAGAAGGGATTTTACCCTTACGACGAAGAGGGAGACGGATAGAGGGTGGTCGGGAGGTTTTTTGGGTAGATAGGAAAACAAAAAAAATTTGCCACGAATATCGAGTGAGAGTTGGAAGCGGGATACTTTGAAATTTCGTCTAACGAGTAGACAGACGACTGCTTTGATATTCTAGGGATTTCGCGTGGTTCGAATGTTTGGCAGTTGGTACTAATAATATACCTATAAAACGTACAATAGGCATTACGTTCTCCCTAGTCTACGTCCAAATGGGTTATACGTGTAACGGGTGTCCTAGGGAAATATTTGTACGGCAGGAAGTTTCTGAATAACGGCGCGACAAAAAAGTCCCTAGATTCTACCTTACGATATATCAGCGACGCGAGTGGGTAGGAGGAGTACGCAAGAAATTTCAAACTGGCAAGAAGGATATCAGCCGCGCCTAACGGCTCTCGACTGAGAATCCGCGTTTGGTATCGCGTATGGTCCGAAGCAGAAAAAGGTTAGGGTTAGACTCGTAAAAGGATGATGAAGGCCGTTGGAAAAAAAAAAGGAAGGACGGTTCTTCAACTCGGTAAGAATTTTTAATTTGTCCAAAGTGGGTGGATACAACTTACTTAACCACCCAGCCCCTGAAGCTCCCGTTTGGGCTCTTGCCTCGGCGAGTCGTCATATGGAAGAAATGCCCTGTGAAGTGGAAACTCCTTAAGCGTGCTGGGCTGGGATCCCTTAGGAGGACAGGGGCGGAGTGTGTGGGAGCCAAAGTAGTTAGATGGGGTCACATGGGGCCCCAATGGGGTAGCTACCGAGTTGCGAAGGGTGCTTGGGGGGGGGGGACAGAGCTGATCCGGAGGAAAGTTGAGTTTTTCTATTAATTAAGTAATTGCCTGATACAACCTTTCGGCGCTGTCAGTTTTGAAAAAACTTTGCGTTTCCCCTATACGCCACTCGATGCCGCTTCCGGCACCGCCCACTGCCCCCTACTCGCAGCCCCTCAGGAGCTACGTGGAGGGCAGAAGGAAACGTTAACTTTTTTCCCTTTTTTTTTTGGAAAAAGTTTCTCTCAAAGGTTCGAGCGGTGCAAAAGGATGGCACGGACTTACGGGAGCACGGGAGGGGGTTCAGGGGGTAAATATATCCGTAGTCCTAGAGATTTAAATAAAATGCATTTAAAATACGATTTAAATAAAAATAAATCGTGCCAACCAGCCCCGAACCCCTGATTTCTCAGGCAGAAATTTTTTTTAAGGGTTAGGAGAGGGAAGTTTGATATAATTCATAAGGATACGTTGTTTGAACTCGATTAAAGAAATTGAATATAAATTTGACAAAAGAAACAAAAAAAAATATCAAAATTTTCAATTGCCACGTGTCATTAATATTTCGTGATATTTAAATTTGACTCACCCCTCTCCTTCGTATTTTACGTCCCCTCCAGTCCATCCTTCCTCGTCGGCGGAAGGAGCGTTGAAAAAAATGTAAATTCCTAGATAGCCGACAGGCCCGTGAAGATTGGCCGTGGAAATATCCCCCGGAACGGGCAGCCGCCGCGTAGACACGGTACGCAGGCATCCACAGTTGAGTCAGAGGTGTGGGAGAGCAGGGGTAGCCAGGGCCGTATACGTTAGCTGGTACCCCTAATTCCAGAATGCACACATCTGCCATTCTCCGGGCCGGCTGATAACTATGAATAAAACATAATTTTTTACAGCCGCCATAATTCACCAAATTCATTCCAACCACCACCACCAGCACCGTCATCAACATTGCCAACCCCGTATACACATCTCTCAATGTGGGGTCCCAGCCGTATGCGATCTCGCGCGGCCGCCATTTCATTTTAATTTAACGTGTAAAATATGAAAATTTTCGGGAGTTCAGCGTACGACCACGATACGCCGTCGCACCACCCACCAGCCCTCACTGTTACCCCTCGCCCATCACCCATCACCATTGGGCACACGATTTATGCATCCGCGAACAGTCTACGCGCATTCGCACGCACGCAAGAGGCTCGAAAAAAATTTATTAAATATTTCTCGGGTCTAACTCACGTGGTTGACAACGCTTAAGGGGGGCCCTTTTGTTAACCCCATTTCTACCAGTCTTTTGGCCGCTCCTGCGCCACAGGTATCCTCATGGTTTTTCTCACTTTTCTTCGGGATTTATGACACTCCTCTCCTTATATTTCTACCGCGAACTTCTCTTGCCTTTCACGAAGTTCGATTACTCCTATGGTTACCCTATATATATATATACCTGTGTGAACCTATCGGCTCATTTTTTAAATTGGCATAAAAAAAAAACTATAACCTAAACTCCGTCACGCAATATTTTCCCAAATCATGTTTTATCGATTGAAAAAATGTTTGACCATCACAGAATTCATATGCACGTATCAGATCTATCTATCAGCGCAAAACGACCATGGATTCCTCTTTTTGATCGTTTCCAAATTTTCACGACAAAATATTTCCCCTTATTCATTACCATTTTACAAAAAGTACGAAACTTCAAAATACTGATTTTTACGTATTAGAGAATTTTTTTATGTTCCATTAATTTTCTATTTAAAAAACGCAATTTCTACTCTGCCAGAAAATTGCGTTACTAACGATTTTCATCCTGCGCGCATTCTTCTTATCGCTAACTTGTCGGTTGCAAGCATTAAACCTCAAGTGGCAAACGACTAAAGTGCCCAACCAGCAACATACCTTCCCAACCTCCGACCTTCCTAGTCCTCCTACTAACCTACCCAACCTTCTACCTTTTACCTTCTACAGGTTCGCCATTACGAACGTTAAACGGCCAGTAACGTTCCGACTAAATGAGACTTTTAACTATGTATGCCAAGGAAATTATTTCTGCCAGTTCCTCCTTGGTTTTTCTCTCTCCATTTTTTTTAGCATTTTTCCTCATACGTATTCCGCAATTAAAATTTGGCTCAGACTTTAATTAATTCTGATTAATTAATGTACATTAGGTTAAGATACACGAATTCTATCGTGTAAATAAATATCCGTATCCCTTTGTTCTACTGCGAGCCACATCCGTGTTAATGTAATTCTTCAGCTTTCCAAAATCAATTACCTAATTCCTCACACGTCCCGCCCTGCGCTCTAATTAATTAAAAGGAACTGGGACAAATTTTGTGCAGGTAATCCCGCTATTATTTTATTTACGATCCACCATATTTTTCTGCATTAAATGTAAGCCTTCCGGTAACTGGTCCAATGACGCTCGTGGATACTAAAAAAAATTGAGGTTAATTAATTTATATTAATGACCATCCATAGGATCCACATCCCAACCACATTCTCTTCATAAGCCAAATGTATTTTTACCAACAATTACGTGCATCAAACTGATTAATCAGTAAAGCGTGAATTATTCATCCTCGCTCGTACCAGAAAAAGTTTCGGTTGTGCAGATTCAGGAAAACATTTACATACCAGTGAATTCGCATTATAACGATACGCAATTATTCCAGCTAATAGGACAAAAGACGTCACTGCTTCGCTTGATCACCTTAAGTCGGCTGATTAACGTTTATGTGGTTACGGGCTAATTTCCAAAAGGATAATTTCACCGTTAGTAGTTTGTAGGTTATAGGTGGTAAGTAGGTAGGTAGGGAGAGCTTCTGAAAGCCCGAGCATGATGATAATAGGAAAGTTACCTGTCGATATTGCAATTATCCTTGCTGCAAGGAATTATCCACGATAGCAGTGGCAGTTTTCGATTCCTCGTAAACGAACCTTGAAGGTGAGGTTAGGTTATGTCTAAAGCAGATGGAACCCAAGTATTAATTCATATATATATATATACACACACACATATATCGAAGCCTATAATACTGATATGTATGTAACTTACTTGTCCTGTATGTATTTAACGTGGCTATACATATTTCACGGAAGTATATATACAATAGTATATGCATGGTACATACATTTTAGGGAAGCAAAGTGCTAAGCTCGAAGGAATTAACCTTCGTTGATTGGACGTCATCTGTGATTACAGTCAGACTCATTGCCAGAGTGCCATTTACTTGTGTGTATATAGTTATACAATATAACATTCACTGGATAGTCTAATAGGAAAAAATGTTAATTGTTATTAGCTATCTCGACGGGTCTGTAACGTATGTAAGTTACGATTGAGGTTGAGCGTAGTTAGGTTGTTCGATTGAGAATTAACATTGAGTGGGATTGGATCAATCTAGTTGGATTACTTGAGATCTAGGTTATTTTTACAGAACTATCTACAGGTCCAATTATAGGTACGCAGAAACAGAGCCATACAAAGTCGTACAAAGTCGATTATGTGGATCAAGTTTCGTGGTCTGATTCTAAGACATGCAAAAGGACACGTCAACGCGAAGTCATTAGACTGATCTTGAATCTACGTCTGATTTTAGATTAGTAAAAATATTTCTCAAATTTGTAAGAACCTGCATGATCTGAAATGCGGTGTTAGAAATACCTGTATGTATTCTATGGACAGCTATGCTTGAAGTACTTATCGAAGACCAGTAGGAGGAAACTGTTTTCTTCTTTACACTTGTCAATAACTTTACAAAGGATTCGACACCACTGATTTTCGCGGAACGCATTCCTTTCGCTACGCGGCCGTTATGCTTACGGAGTGGCGCTGAGTGGCGCCACCTGGCGAATTTCTGCTGAACCAGTTAGACGGACAGATACAAGGCAGCCGGTTGAGTCAAATGAGTACTAAAAAGTTGAATAATAAATAACGTGAAATGTTATTAAATTCTATAATGCAGACACGAATGAAATAAAAATTGGTAAGTATATTTACACGGCTTTATCTCCATAGATTATCTTATGGATACTTATTTTTGTAGCACAATAATATTATCAAGTGCAACGTTTAATTGATACCGACCTTCTATTCTTTTCGCGAAGACATAAAAACTCGTATTGCAATCAGAAGCTTTATATATCGTAGAGGAAGAATAACCGCTGGAAGGACAGTCTATATCCAACTCGACAAAGAGAATCGTGAAGTTACTAAACTTTTACGGGCGATATGAAAATTTCGCGGGTAACATTTGTCGCCACGAGACTGCTTATCGGTCTCTCGGTGTTTCACGGTTACTTTTCTTTTCGTTTACCTCCTTCGTCCTTTTCCCATATAATCTTTTTTTTTCCAACATTTTTCAACATTTTTCTGGACTCTCGCGTACCTTCTCGTATTATCCGTAAGGGTGAAAATTATGCTGAAACTTTTATCGTGCTTTCAGGGAGGCGAAGAGACGTCACTTCCGTGAAGATTGGTGCTTTAAAAGACCTCGAGGGAGGATCGAGGAGCGGCCACTATTTTCACTGCGCTTTTCGAAGTTCCAAAAGTCACTAAAAAAGTGCCCTCCACAGACAACCCAGATAACGAGGCCAAAATGAATTCGAGAAACAGGCGCATTTGAAAATATCGAAAAATATGAATACTTTTTAAAAAATCATGAAGCAACGCGCTAGGCTCTCAGCGCCAGCATGAAAAACACTGTAGACACAACACGTTTTATTCGTTTAAGTCCCGTTTTCATATCCCATGCATATGCAGATGGTTCGTTAGCCAGTATTTTTTCCCAATTTCACTGCGCAGAGATACGAATTATTCCCTAGAAATTTCTCAATCTCCCTAGCAAAGCTTCCAACCTGTTCCACGGCATTTTCCTTCTGCTTCTTCTTTTCTTTTATTCTTTCGCCTCGACCGTTCCACGAGAAAACCGAGACAATTTTCCATCTTCAAAAATCAAAATGGGATTCACCAGTTCCTATTCCAATTTCTCTTCCTCTTAAAATCTTACATTTCTTTTGTTCCTCTCCTACTATTCCGTTTCCTGCTTTTATCCCATTTTCCTTTCAACTTTTCTTTTCCACCCCCACTCACGCTCCCCGTGGCATTGATGCGTTCCATCCATTGCAGAGCACATTCCTGCTTTGCATAGAAATTAGACGTGAATTTCGTTACCTCGTCATACGGCGATATCGAATGGTCCTTTGAAGTTTCCGAAAGCGGAAAGCTCGCGAGTCGAATACGTTACATACATACATATATGTGTACAGATATATAGATGAGCATGCACGTGGACCTATATATACGCCAATTCACTTGTACGGATGGCTAGACGTATCGGAATGCATTTCCGTAAATAAACCGGAAAGCTCACTTTCCAATTGATCCAGGAAGCGCGTAACCAGTTTGAATTGTATAAACATATAGAATACCGATACAGGAAAGACGAACGGTAGAAGTTAAGAAGTAAAAAAAAAAGACCCAGTACCGACTAAAAAAATTGTCTCATAAACTAAAAATTCAATGCCGATAACTTATTTATGCATAAATAAACGATCGAATAAAATATACGAAACATTGACATTATTAATGCATGCCCGAACAAATAAAAAGCATAAATGCTATGTAGAAAAAATTAAAAAAAAAAAGGACTATATAGAAAAATTAAAGTACGACAATTCCTCGAAAATTGTGATTTGTCGATGAGAAAATTTTCAAAATTTTTCTGTCGTCATTTTTTTAAAAATCCAATTCAACGCAGACTGTCACTAATCGCCGTGAATTTAGTACGCGCGGGAAATAGCCCACGTGGCTGCGTTGAAATTCAAACGGGAATTCGCGTGAAAATTTGTTGCGAATTTGCGGAATGAAAATCTGCTTCCTCGTACAGACCCCGTCACCGGGGTTTGGGTATTTGCAGGAGAAAAGTCTCGTACATAGCCAGACACCCAGGGCCGGGCTTGTAATCAAGGGTCTCAGTGCCGCAAAGGGCACTTCCCTTCCCAGCAACCCCACTAGCGTCGCATCTCGCCCCCCTTCCCGCCCCCCACATCTCACTTCCTTGTTCGCCCCTGTCGTAATTGCACAAAGAGTTTGTTTAATTATTTTGTTAATTACCAACGGCAAAGGATACTTTTCTTTGCATTGCGACACAGCCAGACTATGCTGGCAGGGGGATGAAAGCAACCCTCCTGCCCCTCTCCTCCGAAAGGGGTGCAAATCTGACAATGATTACCAAGCACGTGGCAGCTCGAAAAAATTGAAATCTCCTAAGCGAATTTTATACCGATTCAATTATTATCTCGATCTGATTTAACATTTTCAGATATTAAAATTTATCCAATCAACATTTCTAATTAATTGCCCTCCTACCTGCACGCTTATTAATATATTTAATTTATACGAAAACTTTTTCTTCCTACAGCTTCGTACACATGTCGTGGACATAAAAAATGTGTTAATTATCCTTTTCTTTTTTTTTTCTTTTTTTTTTTTTTTTTTTTTTTTTTTTTTTTTTTTTTTTTTTTTTTTTTTTTTTTTTTTTTTTTTTTTTGAAAAAATTATCTTCAACTTGTTACCGTGACTAAAATCATTTCACAAACTCTTACCTAACAATCAGTCGTAACGGCCAAAGTTCATCAGCATTTATGTAAAAAAAATAAATATATATAGCAGACTAACAGCTTCACGGTAACCTCTGACCACCCACGCGTAACGGACTCAAAGACGAACGATATTTATTACGTTAATTGGACGTACCCCGATCGTTATCAACTACAAGATTAATTAACGCCTCGATTAATTACCATGCAGAGACGTCGTAATCAAGAGTGACATTAGTTACGGCAAAAGTCATTTACCGATAAGAAGGAGGTCATTTCGTAAAATACGACGGGTTGTCGGTTGCATAGGACGTTTCTGTAATTAGCACCGTGGGTGAAGAGGGGGAAGGGGGGGGGTCGACGGAATGGGAAAAATTGTGAAAAAATAAATTAAAAGCTCAAACGCGTTTCCGATTCGAAATTCGATTAATGCCCTCGTGAATTTTTGAGATGGGGGGAGGAGGGGGGTAGGGATAGGAAGAAAAAAATAAAACATTACTACGACACGATATTCGTTCCACAAGACAATATATATATATATATATATACGTATATATAAATCATATACAGAAAGCCCAGGATGAAGACCAGAAGTAGGATGATGAAGAATCCGAAGATGAATAAGAGGCAGCAGAGTGTATAGTAACCATTACGGTTAAGAAAGAGGAATGATGTATTAAGAAGGTAAAAAGAAAGTGGAGAGACTCTACGTTGAAATACTTGGCGCTTCGCCCAGGAGCCCTCGGGGCGCCAGAAACGAATTAAAATTTTCTTCATCCCCCCCTACTTCGTCCCCCTCTCCGCCCCCTCCTCCTCTTTGTCCTCCACCTTCCTCAGGCGTCTCGTCACTCTCGCCCTTCTATTTCTTATACATCGACGACCATCAACCCCCCCCCTCCT
>NW_014332862.1:202207-237167 GCF_000341935.2 Cephus cinctus
CTCGCCCACCCCTCCACTACCCCACTCTAACCTTTTCACATCCACGACTGATACCTTCTGAAACCTTCTCAACCTCACAGGGACTCAACAACCTTATTCGCAGTGCTGGAATGTAATCCCTCTCTTTCTCTCTTGCTTCTATTTCTTTATCTCTCTCTCTCTCTCTCTCTCTCTCTCTCTCTCTCTCTCTCTCTCTCTCTCTCTCCCTGTCTCTCGTTACACTCGAAAGATTTTATTGAATTTTCTTTCCAACTTAACTCGGGCGTTTCTGCTTTTAGGTAGGCACCTACCTTTATTTGAAAAAAAAAGGATTTTTTTGGTTTTCTTTCATTCCCTCTCTTCATTCCTTCTTTCTCCCTTTAGCTCGTTATATACTCACTCTTCTTTCTCCCTCTGCCTGCTTCCTCGACGTATTCTGGGATTTTCGTATTTTTAACGTGAAAAATGAATTTCACTCGCTTCGCCTGTAATTATATTAATTTGCTTTGTGAGACATTTTTATTCGTATTTTTTGGAACCTTCCACAGGTGGTTCCGTCCGTGCGCTTATTTTTACTCAAAAATACGTTTCTGCCCGGGACAACCTTGACGGATAATCCAAACGGTTAAGTTTTAGCTAAATTCCTCGAGGAATTTTACCTGTTATTTATTTTTATAAAGATTTCAATTTTTCACTGTTTTACTCATTTTATACTCACAACTCGTATAACGTGTGTAATGCACTATTTTTGTGCTTATCAGTTTTTCATAAAAGTCACGTGGTATTAATAACTTTGGACTCTGTTTAATATTATGTGTTTTTATACACCACTCATGCATTGTTATGTATATTTATTTACAATAGTCTCTGGAACCGGGTTTAACCTAAAATAGTGGGATTAAATATATGCGTCTTATAACGTTAGAGAATTTTCAAGCACTCGCCAGCCCTGCCGGTTACGGTACTCTTATACCCTTCACGGGACCCTTTTCTCTGCTGCTCAAACTACCCGAGCCTGGTGTATTTGCATTGCATTTGCAAGCGGGTCGACGTGGAGAACTCGGCCCCAAAAAAGAATGGGTGAATAGTGACGGCGCCCACGCCAATGTCTGCCTTGCGCCAGCCTTTATTTAAACGCTATTAGTAGTCGGAGTTGCCTCGAGATTCGCCATTGTTATCCGTAATGCAACTGGCGCGAATTTCTACTGGGATTTCATTAGATTTTTTTTTCGATCTTTTCTTCACGTTTCAGTTTAGAAGTTTTTTTTCTCCTTGGTTCAACGTTATTGTGATTTTCTAATTAAGATATCGGTACCGTTTTAAGTTGCATTGTTTTTTTGGGGCCGGGGGGATTGGCACTGCATATGCTTGCTATGTTTCGTAGGGATTCTCTTACTGATTTATTTTTAACTTTTTTTTTAGTTTCACACGAAATTGTTCATTTACTCACCCCGAAACCATCTCCTCTTGATAATACCACTTTAATGAGAAACTCCAAAAAGTTATTCCAGTTCCTCTCCTATTATCCTGTCTGCGGATAACGGGGTATTAAATAACAGTATGCAGTTACGAAATGCTTTGGATAGAAACGACAATTAACTGTAAAGTGTTCTATGTCGTTTAGTAGCAACGTAACGAAGTACGTTAAATGATATTCGAATAGCAACTGCACGTTTCTGCTGAGGAGGTAGCAAGTGTCGCCATCTCGCGGCAGTTAGGTAAATTAAAATAGTAGTACCATTAGTCGAACCAACTGAGCGGTAAAAACGTTCTGGTTTAATTGCAAGTAATAATACTGTATCAAAGAAAATTGTAAAATGATCATAAAAACTGTATAAAAGTCAATCGGAGCAGGTAAAAACGACATAGTTAATTAAAGAAGAGTAATTCACGTGAAAGATACAAGAGAACAAAAGAATCGCGATAAAATATTCCTAGTCGTAAAAATTCCCCTAGAAACGGGTAACCGGTTACCGATCGAGTGTGAAGAAAAGAAAGAATCTCCTAGAAAATAAATTCAAATACATCTAATTGTCCACGAATGAATCTCGCTTTTTTTTTTTTGAAGAAAAATAACACGCGTATCAGAAGAAATTTAATATGAAAAATTTTGCGCAAATTGTCAACGCGATGAAAAATGTTTTCCATTTTGACTTCCCATTGAAAAACGCTGAGCTCCTTGTCCTCCTCTTTTTCTTTCTTATTTTTCCGCCTTTATTCTCCCTTCTCTTCCTTTTACCTGCAAATCGGAGCTGCAGCCCCTCTTCCACGAAGTGGATCTCGACTTAATGCAATAATTGGATTTTCCAAGGGACATCTATTATCAGGTGGGGTTGGATGAGGGTGTGAGGAATGACGTTGTGAGGGGTGGAGGGCGGAGGGTGAGGGGGGGGGAGTTCCAAGTAAAACTGAAGCACCTTACGCCTCTGTGGCTCCTTTATCTTGGTCTCAATTTATATATGTACGTACACAGTTACTATAATTGTATAAAAGTGTATACATATATACACACGTGCACACCTCTGCGCTACTGTATCTCATTCGACATCCACTCGTCGTCATGGACGACAGTTCTATTTCTTTTTTACCGTTTCTTTGACTCTGTCTCTCTCCCTCTCTCTCTATCTTTTCATCTCGCTCCTTACTTCCGGGACATTTTAAAACTCGGCTCTTATCAAGGAGAATACTCGACGAGCCGTAAATACGTTAAAATGTATTTGCCAAGATTATTGGCTCCCGAATGAATAGGTTAGGTCGATTTAGGTTAAGAAACGCGGTCTACGATCCGTCTTTGTGTGACTCTTCGGCACTTCGATTTAAAATACTTTTCTTTTTACCTCTCTACCCATCAACCCCCAGTACATGAATAGGTTAGGTCGATTTAGGTTAAGAAACGCGGTCTACGATCCGTCTTTGTGTGACTCTTCGGCACTTCGATTTAAAATACTTTTCTTTTTACCTCTCTACCCATCAACCCCCAGTACATCTCACTCTATCTTCTCCGGGGATATTTCGCTTTTAAGAATTTTTCTGGGCTCTTCAGTGCCGTATCTACCCGTCTCCTTTCATCCTTATTCCACGACGCGAAAGACGACTTGACGGAAATTGACGCACAGCTTCAATTCTCCAGTGGATAATACATAGGTTTTTTTTTATCGCTCAAAAATTCCCACTACTCGATTGCCCTTTGAAATCTCAAAGAGGTGCTTTTCTATGAAGCATTCGTTAAGGATCGAATCGTTCGGTCAAAATAATTCAATAATCGAAACGAAAGACAGGACTTAGACAATCTTTGACTTTTCCTGTTAAAAAAAAGTCTAGCTGCAAGTAAAAGAGCTGAATACGAAATCATGGAGAATTATGAAAAAGAAAATTAATTCGTTAAAATATTTTTTTTATATTTATTTATCATCGTCCCTTAAGAATGCAGCTTTACCGTCCCCGTACGTTATTCGTCGCGCCGTCTCATATAGGTATATATATTTGTATACATATACACGTATGCATCCACTTTGTTGCACTTTCTCGCATTTTATTTCTCGTATCTCTCGTGTTCACCTTCTCGTCGCCGTGTCGCAGATACATGAAAACGCGACACAAGTATCGCGACAGCTTGTCTACGACTGGCCCAGTTTCCCTATCTTATTTCAAGTTTTCACTAGCGTGCTCTACGTTACCGGCCGAGCCACGGGGTGTATTTTATACCAGTTACGGCGCGCGGTCTCTATTGTGTCAACATACGGCCTGCGACCGAGCTATAGTCTTCACTGCGTAAATACACATATATAAACCCTAATGCCCGTCCTACAGTACGGTCTGTATACACCACAAGGGGATGCAGTAAAGCATAGTGCTCAGTGCAAGTGCATACTGCATCCCTCCGAATATTAGATTTCTCGGTATCTCTTCTAGTTGTGTACCTACTACGAAATTTTTCACTTCAAACAGGAAACAATGTCGTCCCTGATACATCCCCAACGATCTTCCAACTTTTTACGAATAAAGGCCTAAAAAGTTATAAAAAAATACTTAACAAATTTCTTTACCACCGACTATCGGCGACAATGACATTCGAAGATTTTCAAGGAGTCGAAATAATTTTTCAAAAGTGTCCACGAGTCTTTTGTCGTCTACATGAAAATGGAAAAGAAACGGAGGTAGAACCGTCGAGAATAATAGGTTAGGAAAATTTTACCTTCTTTTTTCACCCTATTTGTATATTCTACCGAGATCCCTTGCCGCCTTACCACCATGATGAATCACCATGATGCGCGTGTCCTGTCATCCTTGGAAGTTCTAAACGTTTCCCCTTCAACTATTTTGAGGTTAAACCTCCCAACGATATATAATATACTGAGCACGTAATTACGTAATATAATATAACTAAATGTACACACGTATATAAATATACGTATAACAATTAGCAGGTAAGAACGATACGTGCATATACACACATATATAGTTACCAAATACATTGGCGTAGTATATAAATATATTAGCATGATAACGAATCATGATATTTCCTGTCATACGCGCATATGCTAATTACAGAAACGAATTAATTTACATGTCAATACTTCAATGAGAAGTTGATTGAATTTACCCGAGGTACATATACGCGGAATATTGATAAGATAGAATTGGGCGACGGAGCGTGGGAGCGGAGTAAAATCAGTAAAGATCGACAACACCGATTTATCGTACGTATGTATGCGGTGTACAATAAATAATAACACCGATTAATATATTCAAAGGCAAATCGATACTATCATCGCTATTGGACCACCGAATTCGCGTGACGTCACGAATTATTCAAATGAATCTTGATTCGGAAGCATCACGCCCATCATATATTTCCATAATCAATGACGTCCACTACTGGTCGTTGATAATTTTCAAGTCGCGCCCGAATCACGTTGTGTACAGTTGGTACATACGACTAATACTGTACAAGCACATAAATATGTATAGGTAAAAAAATTTATATTAAAAAAATATTTTTAAAAATGCAGTCTCGCGAATTATTAGTTCCTATTGAAATATTTTTTTTTTTCCATAGAATTATTTGGTGTGAATAAAATTAAAATGTAAAGCTTCGTGCACAATCGCTCGATTCGCTTAACGCGTTTATACGGTGAACAAGGCGCAAAAGAAGGCAAAGGAGTAAAGAGAGCGGCACGAAGTTAATCGCAATAAAAAGTCACGTTGAGCTCATCGAAGTTAAAATTTATGAGACCCTTTACGAGTTCCTGACGAAAGGGGATCTACGTGGGTACACAGTCGATAGGTACGGCCCTGATAAATATCCTAGCGCTCCCATCCAGTAGGTCTCGTCAAGCCGTTTAAAACTGCTCGCCATTCTTATTGCCTCTGTCGATGCTATTCGACTGGTCAGTTAGAGCTACAGGGCCATTCAGTTATTGCCAAGTACAGAGATACAGCGTCCATTCCCATACGAGTGTTCAGTCGCGAAATTGGCCGATACTGCAATCTCTGTCTTGCTTCCGTAAGTTCTAAAGGCCATAAGTCTGTCTCACTCGCACTTATTGTCGACATAGGATAACGTTGAAAACCAAGTTTACATACTTAGCCGTGTCATTGGCGTAGGTGGCTGTCGACAAATTTCCCCCCATAAGTGAATTAGGGCTTATCGTTATTTCGGATATTCTAACTTTTCTTTTCGACCTTGTATATATATTGCTTTTTTTTCTTGACGAGCACATTTTTTCACTATTTTCTAATATTCTTCGCTCTCCACTCATCCTTGTCCTCTGCAACCACCGCAGGCAACATTCCGACGTCCTAGACGCCATGATTTACGACGCGACACTGACGCGACGCGAATGTTTGCCACTTTTTGCCTCGGGACGCCTATTCAAATGAGTATTTTTCGGCCAGCAGAGACTCATGGTTTTTCACTTTTTTTTTCTTTTTTTTTTTTCTTTCTTTCTAGGAAGGAAAACGAGCGGAGGCTGCTGCTCGTTCGTCGACTGGCCATTTCACGCCTTTTCTACTCGACGACTATGGACCGGGACACGTATACCTACCTACCAGTGTACGAGGAATTAGAATACTTACGGTGTGCTTTTTGTCCACGAGCTTTTCACTGGCAATTGCAAAAAAAGAAGTCACGTATACGGAGTGACGGCAAATAAGGACGTGGTACATTTCTTCATCATTTTTCATTTTAATTTCCGTCAATTTCCGGCAACACTAAAATTAAAAAGCAAACAGATGAAAATAAATAGAAATCAATATTGACAAAATTGAATCGATATCGGGTTTGCTCTTTTATTTTGGTCCGGTGCGATGAAAATGTCCAGGAATCGGACGTTCTTCCAATATAATTCGTCTTTTCGTCTGGAAAACTGGTAATTAAGAAAAGTTTTCTAATAAACTCAGCTCGAGTGGAAAATACATAGGTAATCCTTGCGATGCTTGGTAACCCGGTCTGGTGGATTTCTGATTCCTGGAGTTGCGTGAATGTTCATGCGGGAGAGAGAGAGAGAGAGAGAAATCATCTCTCGAAGTGGGAAGAGGGGCAGGAGAGAGAGGGGGGGGAGAGGGGGAGGAGATATATAGTTTATTCGATCGTAGGAAAGATATGCTTTTGCCCTTTGTCGATGAAAGGATACATAAGTGGAAAGAGCCCGATGCGTCTCTAGACTGGGTATACACGTAGAGCAAATACATGTGATGGAGGCAAATAATGTGGATCCTGAAAAAGCAAAAAAAGGATGTAAATGCTATCGGTAAGAATAAACAAGAAATTTATACGCGCGACTCTGTGCAAATAACGGAGAGGAAAGGATTTTTTGAAATGGAAAATCGCATAGGAGTTACGAATTTAATAATTACCTATCGTAACACCATTTCTGTGCGGGAGAAATAATTTTGAAATTTTTCATTAACATTTTTCAAAAAATTTTTTTCACCGGACTTAAAGACCCTTCGGATTCAGGGGACTTATTTACGTTGTAATACATAAGACTGTCGCCCCTCGATCCGACTGTGTACGCATGGTATTTTGTGTTGCGCTAAAAAAAATATATTTTATCATAATTCGTAATTTGAACGTTTAACAGACAATAATGAAAATTGAACGAACTTGATACTTTGAAACACCCGGTAGCCTGCTGCAGGAACGGGATACGATCTCCACTCAGGGATTTTCTATTTCCTGTATTCTCTTTGGGGATGGCGTAGTGGTGTGTTATTCCGTGAGAGAAATCGAATGGCATCGAAGATAATTTAACTGTTTTCGGAAAGTGGGTCGTACCTTTCTATCTTTTATTTTCTTTTTTTTTTTTTCTTTTCGTTTCTTCTCCCTCTATCACGACCAACGCCACGTACGCCGACACGAAAATAGAGGTCAGAGGTCGGAGGGCTCTCGACTACCAGGACTCTGTATAAGGGTAATGTGGCAATAGGGGTTGCCAGTCAGCCTTGTGTCTTCAGCCATGGAAAGGGGTGGAATTCCTTTGCCCCGAAAATCACTTGGCGACTCTTGGAGACGGAATTGGGATAGATATACGCCATTCGGGGATGAAACTATTTCGCGTTAGGCCACATGGGAAAAGTTAAAGGGGGAGCAAAAGTGGATTTTAAAGGTGATCTCGCGCTTCAAGAGTTTCTACGCATTTCGGTTTATTTATTTTTTTCAATTTATCCTCGCTCTTCGACCTACGAAGAATCGTAATCGTATGGCTGGTAAGGGACTTTTTTTCAGTTATTAAAAAATATCATCCCCTTCCCCGATCACTGCTGTATATAAATATTATTTTTCAATTTTCGTCATGGGTCAGGCTAGAATCTAATCGTCTGAATCGAACGTGGGGGTAGCAATAAAAATTAAAAAAAAAACTTAAACCCCCTCGGTTGAAAATAAGAAAAAGTTTGCCAGATTTCAACGGGAACCCTCCCAACTTCACCCCCCTGCTTACAGCATCTCACCCCTAATAATTCTTGCCAAAGGCCATTAACATGTTGAATTCACTGGTAGCGCGTCTGCGTTCATTATTACAATATTGATTCACCCCTTTCACTAACTTTCCCCCATTCCTTATCAATTTAGACCCGTGGTCTATTGTGTATTGGATACAGCAATATTTGCCCAGGCTATGATCCACTCTGCCCCTTCAGGTTGCTTCGGGGAAATTGTTGGGCGCAGATATGGACCAGTGAGAGATAAAGAGGAGGGGAAAAAAAGGAGAGAAAAATAAAACGATAGATAAAATCGACGAGGGGAAAACAAAAAGCGGTTGGATCGTGAGCGAAAAAATACGTGCACGAATAATTTGAAACGATTCCGTGATAAATTATCGATGACAACGAATGAAAAATGAAATAAAAATTATGAAAATAATGGAATTGCCATTTAGCCACGGATGGTTACGCGAGACAGTAATAAACTGTCTGGCACTCGCATTACGGCAGTCTCAAGTATATCATCCTTGTTGATTTATGTATAGGCATTGAATTACGCAAGATTTGGTAAAGCGCGAAGAATCAGAAGCATAAGGAATAAGATACAGAGTCGAAGAAAAATATAGAGATATAGATATTAAGGAGCTCAGAGTTTAATGCTAGAAGATATATACATATATTTATGTCTCGACGAACAAATCAGACAGAGAGAGAGAGAGAATTACGAAATGGAAAAGAACCACCAGTTACCTGTATTTCGCCAAGTCTCTCGAGGCTTTTGAACGCTTTGCGAGCTCCGCAAAACGAAAGGGATTCTCAATCCTCGCTGCTCTTACATATTTCCATTTAGCAAATGCGAAGTAAGTATCCTGAAGATCGAGGATAGCACCGGGAGACATTTGTTCTGTACTTTATTATAATACATATTATATTATTTAGACATATACACATATTCGTACGCAATAAATATATAATATACATACATATAGCTGTATCAGGTATAAATATTAACGCGATCGCACGTATGTAGTGTATAAAGGCAAGAGATGGCTGGCGAGGGTAGCGAGAGTGCTCAGACAGAGTCCAGAAGGGAGAAGCAGCGTGAAGGAAACGTGATTCAAAAAGCGATGACATGGAAGAAATCTCGTTACTCTGTGTTCTTTCGCTGTTGCTGGCTCCTTCGGGCGGTCGACGTACGCGATTCCGCCGACAGTAACGTTATCTATAATGGGACAACGTCTAGCAAGCAGAAACGTAAGTGACGCACGAAAAGCACAACCTCTCCTTCCTTTGGTTCAACCGCTCAGATCGGTGTCCCTGTCCGACAACGCAGCGTCCACTGAATCCCTTTTCAAAGTGAAACTGAATGTTTGAACGAGAACGGGTAACGGCAATTTCCACTACGAGCACGAACCTCGACCTCCCGCTCGTAAAGCAATCACAGTAACCGATTCTTGCCGGCATCCCGTTCGAATCAAAGCGCATCGTTATTTACTACAGATTCTCAACATTTCAACCTGTGACTGTTTACCCTTACATAGGTACAACCTATTTGATTCTACGGATTTGTGGGGTAACTGAACAGTAATGGAGGTTGTCCTTGACAGATGTCACTACGGTATCAGGGCAAAGAAGGAAGTGCCGCGAACAATGTTCCGGATCTATCGATAAGTGATGCAACGTGTTATCGACGTCATTACCTACTGTCGATAAAGTAGACTGGACGGTTGAACCAGTACGACGTGATAATAATCGTTGACCGAAGATAAGTAGATCAAGCGTTGCTTCGAAAATTTTTATCAGATATTCACAATCAACGAAAATATTTTAAAAGTTCGAGGTCTCTAATGGATAAATTTGGATATAAAGTTAAAACAAAAGTGTGATATTATAGTTTAAATATTCTTTTAGATACACGACGAAACATTGGATTTATCTATTGCGTCAATTCGCTCTTAAATGGATAATGAGGATGATTCTCGACCCTACAAATAGAAAATATTTAGTCAATGCCTTGAAACTATAAGGTGGCGTAAAACATTTACAGTGGCTTCAGCTTACCCTTTGACGAACAGGAAATCGAAAATGCGACCTGCGGCCCCACGATCCAAAGCATCCATTTGCTTTAGTTCTTCGTTGGACAATTCAAAATCAAATATATCCGCGTTGGACTTGATTCTGTCTGGTGAGGAACTTTTTGGAATGACAATAATGCCTTGCTGAACTAAGTGTCGCAGTAGAACTTGAGCAGTTGTTTTCTTATGGGCTTCGGCAATTTTTTGCACTACCGGGTGACCGAGTAGATTCGGAAACTTGTCAGGATCGTATTTGGACATTCCTTGGAAAAATGTCTTGGAACCTGGCGAACCCAGAGGACTGTACGCCGTCACTGCAATTTTCTGCTTTTTGCAAAACTCACGTAGTGGTTTTTGCTGGATATAAACATGCAATTCTACCTGCAAAATGAAATGTCGTGTAAGAAGAAACTACCAACTTCCAAATCAAAATTCAAATAATTACCTGTAAGTTGCTTGGCTTTATTTCTGAATTATTTATTATCTCAAGAATTTGATCCTCGTTAAAGTTACTCAGACCAATCGACCTGGCCCGTCCACTTTTCACCTGCTTTTCCATTTCCTATGAGCAAAAAACAGTTATTAGCTTAATACCAATAATACATAAATAATTTATTGCATTATATTCATTACAGACCTTCCATACAGCGACGGGATCGGTGTCTAAGTTCAGCACGACACTTCCGTCGTCGCGCTTAAGCGGTGCTTCAGCATTTTCATCTTTAAGAACGCTAAAGGGCGCATGAATCAAGTACATGTCAACGTAATCCAATCCAAGCCTTTCCAAAGAGAGCTTCAGGTACTTCTCCACCTGGCCAGCACCGTGACCATAAGACGGTAGCTAGACAGACAAGTCAAATTAAATAAAACTTAATATTTCTTAATAGAACAACCCGTCACAATGATTACTTTTGTCGTGACGAATAATTCTTCTCGTTTACCGCCATTTTCAAACCATTTTTTTAGAGTCATACCAATGGCTTCTTCATTTCTATAAACGAAAGCAGTATCGATGTGCCTGTAACCATTCTCCAAAGCCGTTCTTACGGCCGTTTCAATTTCTTCTGGTTTCGCCTGGAAGAACAAAAACAGAATCTTCTGATACCATTGACAACAAAGTAAGTACAAGGAGATCAAAATATCATAGATGTTATAATGATTTTTTTTCAGATTCAATGGACAATTGTATTCTGGATCTCTGGTGGTACAATTATTTAAGATATTATTAAATCACCTCCCATGTGCCTAGACCCAAGATGGGCATCTCGTAGCCTGATGATAGTCTTATCGCCCGTTTAGCCATTCCTGTGGTAAGTTCCAGCGCTGCGAATAGACTGAAGTAACAGCGTTAAGCTAATGTCCAAGAGATTTATAACCTTCAGTATTACGTACCTACCTCCCACTCGAGCCCCGTCTCCCGTTAGACTAGAATCTCCCGTCATATGTCAACAACCTTTGCTGATTAGATACAGCTGCTCAGCCGCAATATAAGACAGTCTGGGGCTACTGATAACTGATTGGTGTCCCATATGGATCGTTGAGATTAACTGCTGAGGTAATTCCTTGTAATTCTTGAAAAGAAACACATATTCTTTTGATTTGATACTTGTACTGGGGAATCAGCAGCTTCACGTTTGTAATTACTATCTCATGACTTGAAACAATGAAATTGTTATCAAACTAGACGTATTTCATTGAATCGACAATTTTTGTCTTAGTTTATAATAAAAAAATAATTCACCAATAAATATCCGTGTTAATTTGGCTAATGAAGAGACATGTAATTTATGTGATGAAAATTTTAATGCCATTTTTTAAATAAGTTTTCGAATATACGAGAAAGTGGTCGTTGCTTGAAGCTAATGTTAAAACTTAAGCCTTGAGATGCTGATTCATAAAGTATTAATCGGTTTGTTGTACATTGCACAACTGATCAGATAAATTTATTGCACGAAATACTGAAATGAAAAGAATTACCTGATACCCCTCTGTGGCACGGATAATGATTCTGCAGTTTTCTGAACTGAGTGACTTTACAAAAATCCTAGTAGGAAACATTATGGATGTCACGCGTGGATATCTATTTATTCTTATCATTTCAGTATTTGTCGCAACATGGTTATCATTTAGGCATCTTATAATTAAAGTTAAGGAATTGATATCTCAAGGCTTAGATTTTAAATCTTTGCACTCCGAGTGCTTATTTTACTTAAGAGTCCAGCAACTCCGATAAACTAGGCATTTTAACTGTTTTAGGTTTTTTCATAGAATAATCAGTGGCGCAATAGCGGCGCCTACGGAATGCAAAGGGTTACGAATTTAGCCTCAAGTAAGGAACTATTTTCTTATATATCTGAAAACTTAATTGAAAACGGCATTAAAATTTTCATCACACATAAATTATATTTCCCTTTATTAGCTAAATTAAAACAGGTAGTCATTCGTGCAATATGTTTTTATTATACACTCAGAAAAATGTGTTGGTTCAATAAAATAAGTCTAGCATCCTCTCGAATATTTCTCCCAGTCAGTAAGTTGATACATCATTGTGGACTTCCCTATCAATTTATTCTAAAACAAGATTTCTTGACCCCGTTAACGTGTTTTCTTTAGAAACTGCTTATTGAATCTGCATTCAATAATCTGCATTCAGATTTTTGACATCTGATTAAAATTTATATGAAAAAAATGTAAAACAGTACAGCACCGAGTATCTTTGTTAATTGGCTGGTGAGAATATGTTCATGATAAAAGTTCTAGCTTTCATTTTCTTATAACTATTTATTATATATAATGTCTCTTTCAATAGAGGCTGAATTTTTTGTTACAGAAGAGGATAAGAAGATGCTGGATTAAGAAACAACTGCAGTGGCAATTCGCTATTGGCTCTCAGGTCTTTGAGTACGATTCGTCAATAATTTTGTCCAGCAAAAGTATCCGGAGTGCTTTATTTACAAAGTGATACACAAAAAATGGTTTACAAACGTAAACCGCAATTTCACATGCAGCGCGAAATGTTCTAGAAACTTTCACAAAAGGTAGGACTAGCTTTTATGTCTGCATGCTGCAAGAAAGTTACATGAGGTTTATAGTGTTAACACGTAATAAGTTTATTACACGAAGCGACATTGGATTTATCTATTGCGTCAATTCGCTCTTAAATGGATAATGAGGATGATTCTCGACCCTACAAATAGAAAATATTTAGTCAATGCCTTGAAACAATTAAGGTGGCGTAAAACAGTTACAGGCTTCAGCTTACCCTTTGAAGAATAGGAAATTGAAAATGCGACCTGCGGCTCCACGATCCAAAGCATCCATTTGCTTTAGTTCTTCGTTGGACAATTCAAAATCATATATGGCCGCGTTGGACTTGATTCTATTTGGTGAGGAACTTTTTGGAATGACAATAATGCCTTGCTGAACTAAGTGTCGCAGTAGAACTTGAGCAGTTGTTTTCTTATGGGCCTCAGCAATTTTTTGCACTACCGGGTGACCGAGTAGATTCGGAAACTTGTCAGTGCTGTAATTGTACTTTGCTTGGAAATGCGCCTTGGCACCTGGTGAACCCAGAGGACTGTATGCCGTCACTGCGATTCTATGCTTTTTGCAAAATTCACATAGTGCTTTTTGCTGGTGATAAGCATGCAATTCTACCTGTGAATGAAATCCCACGTAATAAGGAGCTACCAGCTTCTGAATGAAAGTTAAAATAGTTACCTGTAAGTTGCTTGGCTTTATTTCTGAATTATTTATTATCTTAAGAATTTGATCCTCGTTAAAGTTACTCAGACCAATCGACCTGGCCCGTCCACTTTTCACCTGCTTCTCCATTTCCTATGAGCAAAAAGAATTATTAGTTCAATACTAAAAATACATAAATAATTTCTTACATTATATTCATTACAGACCTTCCATACAGCGACAGGATCTGTATTTAGGTCTAGTACGTAACTTCCGTCTTCGCAGATAACCGGTGCGTCGGCATTTTCTTCTTTAACGAATGCAAAGGGCATATGCACCAAGTACATATCGACATAATCCAATCCAAGTTTTTGCAAAGAGAGCTTCATAAACTTTTCCACGTCAGCAGGTCTATTACCATAATGCGGTAGCTAGACAGACAAGTCAAATTAAATAAAAAAAAGGTTTCTAAATAAAACAACCAAAGCGATCGCAATGGTTACCTTCGTCGTGATGAATAATTCTTCCCGTTTGCCGCCGTTTTCAAACCATTTTTTTAGACTCTTACCAATAGCATCCTCATTATTGTAATTGAAAGCTGTATCAATGTGCTTGTACCCACTGTCCAAAGCCGTTCCTACAGCCGTTTCAATTTCTTCTGGTTTCGCCTGGAAAAACGAAAATAGAATATTCAGATAACATTGACAACAAGATAAGTACAAGGAAATGAAAGTTTCATAGATATTATAATGATTTTTTTATCTTCCAGATCAATGTGTAATTGTATTCTGGATCTCTATAGTATTACAATTAGTTAGGATACTGTTAAATCACCTGCCATGTGCCTAGACCCACGGTGGGCATGTCATATCCTGATGACAGCCGTATCGCCTGCATCGCTAGTCCTCTGGTGTATTGCAGCGCGGCGAATAGACAGAGCTTCGAGCCGGAAATTACGCTTGAATATATTACACAACTCTGTTATTTTTAGTAACCCCCCTGCTGCTAAGACATTTGCGAAAATCTATCTTTATTTTTAAACATTGCTAGGCCACGTGCACCAACTAAAGTCACCAAGGTTTCATTACCACTCTTAGCATAGAACTATAACACAGAATCCTTGCTTTTAGTGAACACGAAAAGGACTTAGGATATGATTTTGTAAAATCTGACAGTGCGACGCAATGAAATTGAAGAAAATTAAAATACACTGACTAATGATGTAATTTTTGTATGTCAATGGGATGAATTGTCTAAAGGTGTTTAAGGATTGAATTACCGGCTGTAGACTTGCTTTCTGGTATCACTGTTATCAGAAAAACTGTCGGGCTTGGTGTAAAGTATCCGTATACAAGATCTTTGATAATTATTTGTTAAATCGTACGGACTATTCTGGATAATTGCGAGATGTGGGAAACAGAAGAAGAGACGTTAAGGATTGCTTGAATGCTGAGAACAATATCTATGTGACAACTATTCGACGATCAATAACTGGCACGACTTTACGAAAAGTTCACGTTTGTATATTGTTAAGACTCTCACTTTCTGCGGATTGATTTTCTCTGGAATTTTCTAGATTTTCGTACACGCGCTTGGGGAAGTTGTGTCTATATAGTATTTTCAAAGAATGAAATACTAGTTCGAGCAGTTATTCTTAGATGGGGGTATTCCTCGAATCGTATTTAATTCCTAACCTTACTATTTGTATTGCTATTTGCCATCAAGAATTACAGGCTAGTAGAAGTGATTTCTGATTATATATTTGGAAAGATATTTTTCACAGAGAGGAAAGATATTTTTCATACGTCGGTGAGTGATAACTTTTTATTAATTCAATGACATACCTGTTATATAGCATTTTTATATTTTGTACTTTACTGCAGGAGGTGAACTTTTCCTGATCAATCTAGAACAAACATTAAACTAGTAGTAGATTAGATTTGATATCATACTTGCGAATAGAAAGTAATTTGCAAACATGTCAGGAACCTCTCCAAAGCAAACATTATTTAAAACATTTTTGCCTGCGTTTGTCATGGTTCCAGTTTTAATGGCATTCCATTTAGCCTGGTATAAAATGCAATACAATGATGCATTAATTTCTCCGGAGGAGAGAAATAGAATAAAAGCATTTAAGTTTCTTGACAAGTACAAATTTTTAATAGGTGAGGATAGCACAACAGACGTTGAGAAAACTGAATAAATATTGGTTATTATTTGAGTGATGTAAAATTTTATTTGTAATAAATAGTTGTAAAAGTAAACTATGTTAATTTTGTATAAACTTTATTTAACCACATTTGTAAATACAGTCATGTTGAAAAAATAAAAACTGTAAAGAAACAAAATTGCTTGAAACTCTGAAAGTGCTTCTGTTAAAAATCAACATTATCTGTAACAATCATGATTGTGAATTAATACACATTTCAAAGCACTAAGTATATATTACAATTATGTATGAGGCTCACACCCCTCATATCGTGGGTAAATGATCAAAATCCTGCTGATGATGTAGCGATGAACTTCGTGGTCGAGTTTCGTTTTGATTATGACTGTGAATAACACCAGCAACTTTTGGAAGTTGGGGTAGCACCATTTGATTGTAGTTTGTATTCTGAAATGCATATCGGTAGCACTGAAAATATTTGTATTCGAACTCTCATGCTTTATTTATAGTAAAATAAATTGCAATAATTGTTTATATGACATACTATATTGTTGAATTTCACAAACTCACTCTGGATCGGTCACGATATTTCCTAAGCTTTTCAAACTCCTCTAGTTCACCTTCAGGCATTTTGTAATAAAAGTTCTCAAAGTAAATATGTTGCAGAAGTTGATCGCAGGTCCACCTCAATTCAGGATCCTTATCCAAACACTTTTTCAAAAAGTCAATCTACAAGTCAAATCCGTCCATTACCTTTGTATACACTCAACAAAATATTCAGACAATGTAATAAAAATATTTTTTTTCATACAAGCTCACCTGTACAGGAGTATTACTTCGGTTTGGTATAGCATCTTCAAGAGGAGTAAGAGTCTGTGGTGTAGGCAAGGTAACCCCAGCAAAAAATTCATTCTGCTGAAAAATCATCATGTGCCGTGGTAAAAGGTCACCCAAAGTTCTTCTTATTAGATACAGTTGATCGACATCAGACTTTCCTGGCCACAAAGCTTCTCCACGAATCAATTCAGCAAACACGCAACCAATAGCCCAAACGTCCACTGGTGTTCCATACTGAGTATCTCCTACCTATAGAGTAAAATGAAGAATAAAGTATTTAAAGGATCTCAAATAGTTTAATTTTACAGTTTCATAATAATCAAAAACTAAAATATACCCACCAGTAACTCTGGCGCCCTATACCATCTGGTGGCAACATATTCAGTATAATTTTCACCAGGACTAAGCATTCTAGCGAAACCAAAATCACAGAGCTTGACAACACCATCAGCAGTAATAAGAATATTCTCAGGCTTGACATCCCTATGCACGCATCCTAGTCTATGACAGTAAGCAACACCCTGAAGAATCTGCCAGGTGAGTTGCCTTATCGTTATCTCAGGACAGCCATTTGGATACTTTTCCATTTCATTGAGCAAGGTGTGTTCGCAGTACTCAAAGACAAGATGCAACTTCCTCTTGCGCCTGAAGACTTCCAGAAGGTTTACCAAGTTTGGATGCTTAAGATTCTGCAAGAAGAAACAACCAACAACATAGAAAAATTGATTATGAGTTTAAAAGTATCCTGCCATTCCTGTTTCCAACATTCGTATTCTTCATCAACTTAGGTATATTTCCATTCGACCTTAAGAACATGGTGGTACCAATGTGCAAAATGTTTCATGCATATTTATAAATACTAGTCACCTTATATGCTGCCAGCTACACCTACGCATCTAGTTCAGGCAAGAACCTATCATTTCAAAGGACTTCTATGACAAGAGTTATTAATAGCAACACTGACTTTGTATTCATGAAGGAAAATCCTTGAAATGAAATGTCAGAGGATCACACAATAGAAATCCTTCGCCAACCCCCTCTTCATTTTTCGTGCATACATCCCCTAACAAGTTCCTGATTACTTGGATAAGACCACGAGGGAACGTTAAGGCCAGAACACGCCAAGATATTGACCGCTACGTTATTGACCAGTGGCCATTTCTACACTAAGCGTACGCCGTCGGTTTGCATGTCCACATACAATATTACACGTTATCTGTGTGTACTTATCAGGATGTCTTTTTAAAACAGCTCGCTCTAGAAACTCTAACCTGCGGTGAAGATCTGCATCATGATAGAGAAGCGACCTGACATCCCTATAGTTACACCAGGAACATCTAAGATCTCATGCGAAATACGGCGACCTAAGGTCATTCACTCTCGAAGTGACCACAACCCCTACGCGCCGAGCACTTAAATTCGATCGCACAAGGGGTTGTATAGAACATTCTGCTATGGCTATCTCGAATTATTTTATACAATTTTAATTAAGACTTACCTTTAATAGACGAATTTCCCGAAGCGCTATTTTCCGGATCAGCGGATCATCTTCTGTCTGTTGAAATTTCTTGACAGCCACTAAGCGACCCGTTTGTCGATCTCTGCATTGAAAAACTACCCCGTAACTACCCTCGCCTAGACGTCCCAATCTCTCGTATCGTTCCATGGCCTTGCTGGGCGCCCGTGACCTGTAAATATAAAATAAATTATTAAAGACAATAAAAGCCAGTATAAATTGTGATATGTGATACCAGAGGGAAGATACGATACTTGGCTAAAAGAATTTTATAAACTTGTCAATATAAAGAGTAGTAACTATTTTTTTTAATTAGCTTATGACACGTAATTATCACTAATCGATCCTCGCAATTGATCGGTTTACTTAAAGTTCACGTCGCATTGACCGATTTTTGTTTATCTTCCCCCTTATCATTCTCTTGCTATCAGACGATAAACGTCGATTGTTAGTTTCAAATTTATTTCAGACTCCATTCGCTCTTTAGCAATTTAGAATATCTTTTTTATATGTTAACGCACTTCTTGTATTTGGCCAGGCACGGCAATGTGAACTGTTGCGCAAAGAGCATGCTACCACGGCGAAGGCCAGGGGCCCAACTGTTTCTCTTAGCAGACAATAACCAAGGGTCAAGCTCCCCTGCTAGTTTGATTTTCCTCGCGGATGGTCCGCACGTGCGCACTTCTACTCTTGGTGAACCGATCCCAATATAGGTTTCAGTCATTGTTTCTTTGTTTTATGTAAATTCGACAGTACACTTGAGGTTTGCGACAGTTCCGGTTGTGCCAGACTATTTGAAAGTAATATAGAACATACTATAGCCCAAATTATGTGAATAAAGAAATTAGACGACCTTGAAAATCTTACCAGAGAAAAAGACGCTGTCTGTAATTCGCGTATCTCATATCGTTGAACATTTTTATGTCGCCCCATTCGTTTTAACATTTATTACAAAAAAAAAGTACAGATAAAACTTTCAAAAATTCGCGACGCACCCCTAGAACAATACTTAAATTGACTTTACATTGTTAACCTGTAAAAATACTAAAATTCTTTTTAAAAAAATGTCACGTTACAAAAGTGTCAAATACATTCATTTGACAAGGGTCAGATCGATTTTTATATGTAATCGATAAATGATCACCGATTCGCTGATGTTTTTTTTTTGGGGAATTTTGTATTTTTTTCATTATCAATACACGAAATTTCAGATAGCACGGAGACGTTTACAGGACACTGAAGATATTTATTAATCTTTACAGTCGTCTATCAAGTGTTAGAAAGATAATTAAGAAATTTCTTATGTCATCAGCCAAGATGTGTCATTCCAGAAAAATCTCTATAAGATGTTTAAAACACTAAATTTTAAAGTCTTAAGGACCACTGAAGACAGGTGTCCGGTGGAATTCTTCTAGTGGTATCTGTGACGTACTTATTTTCGAACAAAGACAAATATGGCTGACTGTTACTCTTTAGCAGTAAAACTATATGACGTTTACTTATTAAATAATATATTCCATGAGTAATATTCATATTTACTTACAGGAGCCCGAAAATGGCGTTCATCGGAATCCCTGAACAAGACACCTTTGTCCAAGCACATACCGAGTGATACTAATGTACGTGGTTCTTTCTGGCAGCTTTGACGCTTTTTATAAACTTCTTGATTATTGACAATCAATAGTTTTCGCTATAACACCAGGACTCAGACCCTGACCACGAAGAGTGACGTCATTTAAAACGCCCGATAAAGGAACGGACGTTTTCCAGTGGAAATAATGAAAGTCAATTTTGGTTCACACAAAGAAATTTCCTACTCCGACGATGCTTATCTTTAATAAATTGCAGGAGAGACATTTTACGTCGTAGGTTTGTCCATTTATTATGCTTTTTTTATTCTAACATCGCATTTGGACGTATGTATGACGTTCTTGCCTATCTCGTAGCGTCAGACTCGAAATAAATGCAAGAATCGTATTTCTATTACGTAGGGAAAAGCTAGCGTGTAACTTTGTGATATTTTAACACGTTTCCACAACTTCGAAAATTAACCTTGACATTCGAACTACCTTTTGCTATACGTAATTCGAAAAGACGTCATTATTACCATAGCATTTCTAGGTTAAACGTTTTGTTTACGTAACCTAATAAGTATTTTCAATATTACCGAAGAATGGTTAATCAAAGAAAATAATTTCTGTAGTCCAGAATAAATTGTCAATACCTAAAATAATGTTCAAAATCTATATCGTACAACTATAATACTTACTACTTTTTACTATAATACTCGCACATAAAATACTTTGGTAAAATGACACTCCTTTGTTTCCAAAAAAAAAAATAGATACACAGTGGAAAATAAAAGATTGTTTAATTCAAGCCACGTTGAAATAATGAAAAGGAAATAATAAAAGAACTAGAATAATATCTTACCTTCTTGGCAACAAGGGTAATGTACTACCAAACAGCCAAAGCTTTCTGTCTTGGAACCATTTGTCCATACGAAGGCTTCTTTATTCTAACGCAATGCCTAGATTGGAGTAGTACAGACACATTGGCGGATTTATTCTTACCGATACTCGATTAATTAATAGGAATACTTCCGCCCGCTTGGACATCATTATACAAGCTGCAAAAGCTGTTGCACGACTAATCCGTTCGAGTTTTGTTTGATCGTGTCGAAGGGACGCGTCATCATAGTCAAGCGCGTCACAGCTGATCGATATTTCTATGAACTAACGTATTTCGCATAGTTACATCTAGCTAGAGAGATGGAGCAGAAAAATCATAGGGATTTTTATTCCGTTCAATTTTTTTGTCACTTGAATTATTTTATTATACACTTTACGTACACAAGCTATACACAATGGTCCCTGCCTCTATACACAATAACAATTACTATATTGATTTGATACACTTATCTTTTCATTTTCTACGCGATTCATAACCTATATGAATTTTCGAACATGTTTCTACGTGTGAACGTCATTCAGGAAGAATGTAATTTTTCACTGGCTTCTTAATTGTGGCAGTTTTTAAAAATTCTTTTTCATTAATAATATCTTTTTAGACACTCTTTGTATTTCTCTGTGCGTCTTGCAGCGGTTTTGGCTTTTCCACGTCCTGCGTGTCACCGTGTACAGTAAAGGTCACGAAGTATCTTTTACTGCGGTCCAATCTTTCGGCTGGTAGAGCGATTATCTGTTTTTCTTCTCCGTGGCTGACCTCAACCTTCATAAGAATATGTGATGAGGATAATATATTTTTTGTTATAGGATTATATTGGGTCTTGATGAATTACCGTCATTTGACCTTTTCCACGACCTTCGATCTTTGGCAAGAGACTTTCGGTTCGTTCTGGAATCCCTCCACCAACTGGAATTACAATCTATTATCACATTGCGTATGTGTCATTAAGTCGATCATTATCTAAGTAACTTGGTTTTACTTGATTTGTTGTCTGTAAATGATTTTGACCTACGATAGGTGTAAACTGGTACTGATGTGTAGGCACTGGTTGCGTGATGACATCGATGCGTTTTTTGAGTACATTGCTTAGCTTCTGTGCACCATTCAGGTGTTGCTGGACGTTTCTGAAGTCTTCTTAGTTGTTCGTATAAAAATGCTTCAAAGTGTCTAAAAAGTAAGTAATAATAATTATAGATTGGAATAATGTTGGAAAGAGTTAATTAAATATTTCCTAATTTAATAATAACCTGAATGTCAAGGGTTGATCATATTTAGCAACTCCCAGAGCTGGTCCAGCAGTTCCAGCTCTGTGGAAAGCTTCGACCTTTGGTGAAAAAAAGATTTTTTAAATAAATACCTTGTTTGATTCAGGAAAAGAAACTTAGGGGAAAAATTTTACCTGTCTCTTCACTAAAACTTGTTCGTTAGCTCGACCGTGACGTATCTGAAGTCTCTTGAGTTCCATTAATTGAAAAAATATTTTTCTCTCCAAGTGATAACGTCGCAGACTTATTTGAACGTCTCTTGTAATTGTCTCCATACGTAATGCTTGTTGTTTTTCTGTATTTGGATAACACTTGATTGTTCTTTTTGGTATTCTTGATATTCTAGGACTTGGTTCTATGCCACTGTCCCTGCCGCCGCTGTCCCTACGCTGTTTCGTCCTGGGTCTGGCTCTTCGAAGTTCTTGAGGACTTTGTGCTCTTAACAAACGAGGTCTTGGTCTTGGGTGAACCTTGAAATGTTTTTTTTGGATTGATAAATTAATAAAAATTATTTAATTCTCTTTGTATGATTTTACCTGGGGAAGTGATTCCATATCGGAAGTCCTGGACTGACCAGGACCAGTTCTTGGAGTATCATCTTCACTGGTACTTGGCAGAACCCTCATCACACCTAGACTGTTGTCTTCTTCCGGTTCGGTATCCTGTTCTATGTCTTCTCCAATCGCTTCACGGATTTCCTTCTCAATTTCCTCATCTTCTTCATCCTCTTCCCATTCAGGACTTTCTATTACTGCTACGATAGCGCTTCTATCAGGGGAACAATCCTCTGAACTTTCTATTAGACTCTTTTTTGATCTTGCAGAGTCTGATCGGCCCTTGCCTGTGGATGGTCTAGAACATCTGGGCATCTTTGAACGTGGGGAACTCGTACTCTTTCTTTCGGATGAACTATCATCTATGAATCGAAATGCTTCTGTTTCTGAAAGTGGAATTTTACTTATTTCAAGATCTTCTTCGTCGTCCATACTCTTTTCTGGATGCAGCTCTGATTTTTGTAAATTTTCTAAACTCTTTGGAAGGTCCACCCTGTTCGCTTCTCCGTAATTAGTCTCAGCTTTTTTAATTGATGATTTTGTACTTTTTGGAGGTTGATCAAAATTCTCAAGGTCAGTATCTTTTTCTTCATGTTGCTTTTCTTCAGCTTTTGAAGATTCTAATGACTTTTCTATTACTCTAGACACCTCTTCTTCAGGATTCTTTAATGATGCTTCAAGGGTACTTTTATCTGGGGAATCCTTCTTCGTGGATTCTATGGATCTGCTTCTTGATTCAGAAAGAGACTCTCTCTCGGAAGAACCCATTGTTCTACTGCCAGGAGAATCTATTTTCTTTTTTATTTCTTTCCTTCTCTTCTGTTCACCTTTTGATTGAGTCTTCCCTTTCTTCTTTCCCGTATCTATTACTTTAGTCTTATTGTTCATTTCAGTACCTTCACTTCGTTCCTGGGAAGAGGATTTCGGAGGTGACCCAGACTTTTTACTATCCGGTGAAGACTTATCCTTGGCAGTACTAGGTCTACTCTTTGATGCTGAAGATTTCTTGCTCTTTGTAACTGTCTTCAATTTATCTTCCTTTCCTGATGAATGTGCCAGAGCACCTTCAGAACTCTTCGCAGAAGATTCCTCTCCAGAAGGGGCTTTATCCTTGACACGACTCGTTCTCTCATCGTTCACTGAAGTTTCCTGGGAATTTTCTGCTTCTGCACTCTTCTCGGATTCTCTTTCCTGGCTGGTCTTCTCTTCTGGGCTCTTTGAAGATTCAGGTGAGACACTTCCTTCTTCCTCCTCAACTTTCTCACTGGATCCTTCCTTCTCTGTTTTTGATGAACTGTTAGATTGAGCTCCTAGTCGAGAATATCCTTTCTGAGAATCTTCAGAAGGAGTCTCTGACTCCGGAGTCTCTGTCTTGGTCTCCTTATCTTTCGCAGTGACTACGTCATCTACTTCAGCAGTAACGACGTCCTCATCACCGCCACCCTCTGATGTCCTACCGCTTTTACCCTGAGTCTCATCCTCGTCCTGTGCAGCCTGTTGACGCAATTCTTCGACGCTTTTCTTGAAATCGGCTGCCTTGATCACAAGAGCAGATTGCATCTCATCAGCCTTCTCCAGGATATGGTCCATCTTGGTCTTAGCTGAAGACGTCCTGCCCCTAGTGGATGATCCCGGACGTGCTGATCGAGGTCTCATTCTTTTAACGGGTTCAGCATTTTCATGATCATCCTCCAATTCTATTTTCTCTTTCGCCAAGGATGTCGGAGTATCCGGAGTCTGATCCTTGTGGACGAGGGCTGTCACCGTCACCCTCTCGACAGTTTCCTGGGAAGTACTGTCAGTCGCGTCACGTTGATAGTGAACGTTATGCTGCAAGGATACAGGACTCTCATCAGCCTCTTTCCGAATGCTGGATCCTTCTTCAACATTCTTTACAGGCTCTTCCGCATCCTTAGATTTTGTTAACTCCATAGATTCTTTTTTCGTGGAAACTCCTGATACCGATACATTTACAGCAGCTTGATCAGAATTATCTTCTACATGAGATTTATCACCTCCAATCTTCTTATCCTGTTCCTTCGACTTACCACGTGAACTTTTTCTTCGTGCTTTTGCACAGTTCACTCTTTCCTTCTCCTCACGTGGTGTTTTTGACTTCCTACCGGAAATTACTTTCTCCGATTTTTTCTCTATTGATTTCTTCACAACGACAACTTCTAAGCTATCATCGCTGACACTCCCAAGATGATCATCACTCTTCTGATCATCTTCGTTATCTGTATCCTTCCTAATTCGCCTGTCGCTTCTACGTCGATGATTAATTCTGGCTGATCTGTCCAGGTCAGAAAAGCTAGTAGACTCGCTTGAGGATTCGCTGTATTCATGTTTATGCTTTCTTAATTTTCCTCTTGTGCTTCTTTTCCTTTTTCTCTTTTCCCCAACGTCACTCTCGTATCTAGCTGATTCACTGCGCGTCCTCCTCTCACGATCCTTCCTCGTCTTAGACAAGCGAATCTCTTCCTCGCTGAAGCTTCTGCTGTCCCTACGATCCTTCTTGAGACTTCCTCTTCTCCTCGTTCTCTTCTCTATCCATCGTTCCTCGTAATACAGTTCGGGTTCTCGAAAACCCCTACGTCTTCTACCTGAACTGGGACTCTCGCTCTCGCTACTCGACCCAGCTCTCTTTACTTTTAATTTAGCAGCAAACACTGAAAAACGTACAGAAGTTCCACCGTGTTGTTATTCTACAAATGGAGAATCTTATTTCATTAAAAATCACAGCCAACCTGTCATACCTTTATTAGAAGCCATTCTGTGCGTTCTCAGCTGCTGAGCAGTGGTACCACCGTGCATTTGAATCAACTTGGCACAGTCTCTGTGACCACGGTAAAGCGCGGCGTCCAAGGCTGTCATCAGGTTACCTTTGCTAGTACGAAGAACAGCATTTATCCTGGCGCCGTTATCCAGCAGGACTTTGCAAGCATCCAAGTGGCCGTGTAAAGCGGCAACGTGAAGCGGAGTCCTGCCATCGTGAGTAGCTACATCCAGAGTACTAGGTCTCTTCCTGGCCAACCATTTAATTAACTCTATTCTACCGGATGTTACAGCCTCGTGAGCCACTCCAGTACCCCTGACAGTTCTAGCGTGTAAGGATCCTCCGTGTTGCGCAAGTATCTTCAGCGTCTCCAGCTGACCCTTGGCGGCCGCACACAATGCGGGTCTAGACCAAAAGAACAGGCGATCAGACCTCATAAACTAATTTAAATATTCCCCCAGGTAACTCACGTTCTCCCTTTACGATCCTGTCTATTAGGGTCGGCGCCTAGTCTCAATAAAAGTGCAGTGGCTTCGGCATGACCCAGGGTCGATGCATAATGAAGCGCCGAGCAACCATTATCATCAACGTGATCCGGTTGGGAACCACAGAGGTTGACCAAGGCTTCCACGCATCTAGCATGTCCTCTGGATGCAGCACAGTGAAGTGCAGTCAGACCATCCTTGTCGGATGCACCAGCCGCAGCCGAGCCACCAGCCCTGCGTATAGCACCAGGAACATTTTCAAAATATTTCACAACCTCAGTAGACTCCCTTTACCTAGCCAAAGCAAGGACGGCTTCGACACTTCCTGCACTGGCTGCCCAGAGGATTGGCTGTCTTCCGTCCTCGTCCTTGGCATTGACATCGGCGCCAAATTCCAACAAAGTCTGCAGGACCTTGAGGCCCAATTTCTTCGGCACGGACAACTCAGCCGTGGCTGCTGCACCGCAGCATTGTGCCGCATAATGAAGCGGCGACCCACCTCGATGATCAGGAGTCGAAGGCCGCGCACCAGCTGCCAGGACTAGTCGAACGCACTCGGCTTCTCCGCAGACTGACAATAAGATACAGAAACTATAAGATAAGAATGCGCATTCATATTTTTTTTTTCTTTACTTATCCAAATGATCGGTAGACATTTTTTTGCTGCAAGGATATTCACTGTTGCACTTTATTTGTTTTTTTCTTCATATCGTGCTCCTTCCTGCGAGATAGAATCGAGTTGCGTCATGTTGCAGACTCAGTGAACGAGTCGAAGGACTATTACTCTTCGCTCGTTTAAATAAAGCAAGGACGCCTATGGTCAATCTCAGCAGATTATCTCAAGACTAGCGTGAGGCCCAGATCGACCTGAACTACGTAACCGCACGCGACCCACTGACCTTACTTGACCAAGCTGCCCATTGGCTTAGCCTCCTTTCTCGAGAGATCTACCAATCCGATAACAGTGTTACCATCCTACGAGAATCCTGTTCCTTAGAGCCAGTTATTTCCATAAAATTTTATCCATGTACCAGAAACTCATGTACAATTATAGACTAAGTACGATTTTTGAGTCATCTTTTAAAATGCTTCGAAGAAACTGAAGTCTGCATGAGTGAAGGTCTAATGGTATTATGTTTAATGTATGTATGTATGTATTATTATTAATTTTGTACCCGTAGCCCAGTGAAGTACACTGTGTCCTTCCAAGTCTTTGGCATTGACGTCTGCACCATTGGCCAATAGTACAGCAACGAGCTGAGTGTCCCCAGCAATGACTGCCAAATGCAAAGGTGTGTGACCCTCTGCATCAGGAGCATTGACCAGTTCCGGTGCCGCCGTAGCCACGGCACCGCCAGTTCCGGCATCCATACAGTAATGCAAAGCGTTCCTCAGGGTTCTGTCTCTGAATCCAATGGTCTCGCTTTGTTCCCTTAACAGTCTTAATACTCGTATTCTGTCTGCCTGTTGGCAGGCGTGCATCAGGGGTGTCGCACCTATTGGTAAGACTCTAAGGAATTTATGAAAAAAGAATAAAATTAATTTTTTTATTTTTTCCAGCTTCATTTTCAGGCTGATGCATTTTTATTTCAATCGAGAGAATACCCCCATTTTGGTACCTGTATGGCCTTTCCTGGTGGTGATCTTGCGCTCTTGGTATGTAAGATGTTCCTCGTGTCCAGGATGAGCCAGGATTCTTTGGTATCTGACTACGACTTGGTACTGGGGTCAAAGGTGGTAATGATACGTCTGCTGTTCTTTCTTGTTTTCTTACTTGGACTCTCTCGGGCTGTTTCTGTGGAATCGGTGGAGTCTTAGTGTCCATACCCGATTTTACCACCGATTTTTTCTAGATCGGCTCCATCTATAAAGACAAGTGAAATCTTTGACTGATATTTATTTAAATTACAGATTTTAGTTTGAACGTCCAAGGGGTATCCGATACTACTCACTTCCTAAAAGCTCGACCATTCTTACAATTAATTAGGACAGAAGTTCATTATCGTTAGATCAATTAGGGTCGCAACCCTTAAAACAGTGACCTCGTTCTTAAATCAAGGAAATTGGGCACGGTCTCGGATGTGAATCTGTTAAGATCTTCAAAAGCCAAACTGTGGGGCTGAGAATGAGTTGGGTGACCACGTGGTGAATTGACCTGGTCACTCGGTACCATAGAAACCGTCCACCACAACACCCGATGCCGATAAAGAATTCTAATAGCGAATCTCACGACAAGGTCGCCACGTGTCCAATTTTTATGTTACACCTGGACGGGTGACGTGCGTGCTTGGATCAAAAGTCTATTTGTCTCCTTAGACAGTAGGAGAGCAGAAAAAAGCAAGGGCATCGCTGGACGGGACCTTGAAAAATTAGGACAATTTTCAAGGACTCGACGAGTCGAGTTCTCAATCGATTTCTACAGGTCAATATAATATTAATGAATCTGTATGAATTTTTTATATTAATTTCCATAAGACAAATGGTATTCGATTGTCTGATACCATTATTACGAAACCTGTCTTTACTTTAGCAGTGAAAGGGTTGATAATGATAATAGTACGTGGGGAATTCACCAGCTAAAAATATTCACCCAGGGTGTTGAGGTGGTTGCGGATCGACTGGAGACACCCCGTTGTATTATTTCATTTTATTGGAGAAGTCCCCCCGGAGAGACTACTTTAATATGGACGCAGGGGTCTTCTTCTACCAAGTGGAACAGTGCTATATGCTTCTTAAGCAGCAACGTCTACGTTCTTAGACTCAGCTGCCTGTCAGCTCTCACGCTATGTCTAAAGCTCTCGCTAAAGGTCTATTTACGAACCCTTTTACACTTCGCAGCCTTTATTATTGCTTAGTTTATAATCTCGCCATTTTGTGCTGCTACATAATCCATTCATCGGACAGCACGCGGATTGATGTTTAAAAAACATTTGGTCGTTCAATCAAATATTTGATAATTTAATAAAATCATTTAAACTATTTCATTGACGATTTTATAGTGAAAATTATAAGAATTTATTACAATTTTAATAAATTTCTCTTTAATAATTCATATTATTGTTAGCTTTTTATTCTTATGCGAAATTCGATTAGAATTTTTTTATTTCAAGGTATTCCGGAGGAGAATCATAAACCAGACTTAATTCAGCATTCATCACGTGGACGGTCGAAGTTGTCAGTGAAAAAATGACTCAAGTCCATGTACCGGAGTAAATGTGGAAAACACCCGAGCCAAGTACTAACTACTCACACATATCGATTTCTCTTATGATAATAAGGAAAGCTAGTGCCAATACTTATGCGAGCACTGTCACGCCTACGTTTTTACACTCTCATATACGTTTCTTCAGCTTTTCTGTTTTCAGTCTTGACTATTCTAGTGCGCTTTCTGATTCTACTAAATCGTTTGGAGTCTCGTTTGTCTGATACAAATCTTGTAAAACGCGGGATATTCAATTTTCAAAATTATTCATTCTATACAGAAACTGGCAAGAGCAGATCAAAGTAAAATGAGTTTTTTTTTAAGTTTTAATTAAACTTTTTTTAGGTAATTCAGTTTTAATTGTATAGGGTCTTGGATTTTATTTTTATTAAAAATTAAGCATATATTGTCTTACGGAATAAGTGTTATATACATGAAAAGCGATTTCATCCACATAAGAAAGTTTATTCCTAGAAAGTTATCACGTATAGACATATAACATGCACCACGTGCTCGTGTTCCAACAGCTCTATGACTGGAAATCGTTATTCCATCAAATAAACCGGTACGCTCGTCTACTAGGAACGTAGGTCGTTAATGATTCATCAACCCGTTTAATATTTCGCGTGAAAATCTTCCATGCCAAGTTCGATTACGTCGTAATAGGTAAAATCGCTGCAGAATTCGATTTTCCCATTTGGTCGGTTTTGCCGTGGTGAACTGATTGATATCCGCAGAAAATTTCCCGTTGGAATAAACCGCCAATAAAAAGTCTGGTTACTCGTTTGAAAATAAACAAATAAAATTTAAATTTAACTAATCGAACGTTAGCGACGTTTTAAAAAAAAATGTCATTGGAGTTTGGTCCATTTATACATAGCGTGTGTACAGTTAATTTTTTTTTACAATAAATAAATTATTCACTACTTGTGCTACGGTGCAGTCGAGAGGAATCTTACTTCTTCGAATGTTTTAGGGACTTCCCCGTTTTTCGCCATTTCCATAACGAACGGTGTCCTGCTTCTGTGATGATCTTGAGGCTTTCGAAGAGTACCGCCACACGAAACTCCAATCTCTCAGAGGGTGAAACGCTCCTTATGAGGGTGGGACGCGCACTGGCGTCCTTCTGTTAGCGTGGCGTATAAATGTAAGGGTTGCTTAGATACCATCGTTTCAGTAACGTATCTAGCTATGGTACCGTTACTTTTTTTTTACTTTTCAAGCGGTTAAACTTGATGAATTAAAACGGGATCTCTGAATATTTAGTTATTCGATAATAATATTATTAAAATAGTAATTAAGCTTTTGGATTGTCGTTTTATATTATTGTTTTGGTTAGTATCAATTATTTCATTACTACGTGTGAAATTCACAATGCTATTCAATTCTTACAAGTGGGGGTATAGCTCAGTGGTAGAGCATTCGACTGCAGATCGAGAGGTCCCCGGTTCAAACCCGGGTGCCCCCTCAACTTCATTTTTGCAATTGTTTACAACAAATAATAATAAAAATAAATAAATTTTCTCGAGACTTAACTTCACTTATAGATATCACAAATATTTAAACTGATAAAGCTAATAGAATTGTTATTAATGTCAAATTTATTTTGAATCTTGTCTAATTAGACTGTGATAATAAATCTTTTTTTTACACACTAAGCTAAATTATCAGCTATTTGTTCTTTATTATATATTATTACGTAATTAGTCAATATTTAAAATCGTAATTAAGTTAAGGAATTATACAACTTTTAAGTTGATTATTTATGGCGCAACTCAAGAAAGTGTTGTACAGACGGTTTGATATGTCAGAAGTAAATTATGATTTTGCTCAATGTGAGAATTATCATTTGAGTTCATCATCCTTGTATTTATCTGGTTTATTAAAATCTATGGATATGGAAATGTCAGTAGGCCAGTACCAAGTGTCAAAATGATCAGTCGAAAAAGCGACAAGATGACTAGGAGCTTCCGCTATGTATGACGAGACATGGCGACGTGTGGCTCGAATTGTTTTCGGTCTTTCCTGTAGTAAATAATCAGGGTTTATACTCATCAAAAACATATTGTAAATATCTTCGATTAAGCATTAGGCTAAGCAGGAATAAAGTTTCAGCACAATAGTCTCAAGCGGCAAAATGAATTACAATCATTCTGGTGCACGAAGAGGTAAGTTCGGTATTTGGTTACAGATGGTGATTCATTTTTTTTTTTAAACGATTTTGGTCGTCAATTAAATGTTTAAAATATATTTCTTTTATTAAGGACTATAGGATAGGATGAATTCTGACGTTGGATAGTAATTATATTACAAATTTTTCAGACAGTACTATGTTTATTAATATCTTGTAAACTATTGGATGGTGAGGTTAACTTTGGGTTTTATATATCAAGTGAATGGATATCAAAGGACGATATTTAGAGGAAAATGTCGTTCTTTGAAAATAGATACATTAATTTTATGTAGAACAGGTTATCATTAGTTGATTTTTAATCTTTGCATATCGATGGCAAGGCGAATTACTTACAGGAAAGCCAAAAAGGATATTGGATCCGTCAGCTGGTCTTTCTGCGCCAGCTTCATCGTCACCACAAAGTCCATATGTGTATAATCAACAAGTTGGATCGGTAAATATTTCTTTTTATATGTAACGTAATGATGAAAATATTGCTTTACTTTATACTGAATTTGTAGATGCCTATGAATAGTGGCCCACCACCAGAATATGGTTTTAATATGCCTGAGCAAACCCCACCATCGTATGGCTTTAGCACAGCACCTATGCCTGGATATAATCCCAATGATACTCGTACAGAAGGATTTACTACACCACAGTTTGCCACGCAGCTATTAGCAGAACCAATGGTCACAAATATGGCAGTGCAGTACGGCAATGCTCTAGTTGGTTCGGGGAAGCAGCAGTTGGAAAAGTATGTGCCTGTAACAGCATTGAAATATTACTTTGCTGTTGACACGGATTATGTCATCGCGAAATTATCTCTTCTGTTCTTTCCATTCACACAAAGAGTGAGTACTGTATCAGAATTATTTCTGTTTGATTAATCACTATTATATAATAACTTTGATATGCTAAATACCCTTTATTATATTAAACAGGACTGGTCAGTGAAATATGAGCAGGATGGTCCATTGCAACCACGCTACGAAAGGAATGCTCCTGATTTATACATTCCAACAATGGCATTCTTGACATACGTTGTAATAGCTGGTTTAGCTCTTGGAACACAGGAACGTTTCACTCCGGAGCAGCTAGGTATCTTGGCTAGTTCTGCACTGGCTTGGGGTATCATAGAATTAATTGTTCATACTATAACGCTTTACGTGATGAATTTAGACACAAGTCTGCGGACCCTCGATCTGTTAGCTTACTGTGGTTACAAGTACGTAGGTGTGAACATTGCAGTGTTCTTATCACTAATATTTCAACAGTTGGGCTACTACGTTGTCTTATTGTACTTCAGCATATCCCTAGCATTCTTTCTAATACGGTCACTAAAATTGAGAGTCATTCCAGAAGGTCATAGTTCGTATACAGCTTCTGGAAACAAGAGAAGGCTCTACTTTATTCTTTTCATTGCTAGCATTCAACCATTATTAATGTGGTGGCTATCTTTCCATTTGATTCCCTCCAAAGCTACTTAGGATACCAAAGGCGTGCTTAAAAGGAAGATCAAAGCCTGCGTGTATTTATGTGACAATGAATATCTCCCATGCATTTTTATAATAAAAAAAAAAAAAGAAATTCCCCATAAGCCTACACGTACGCAATTTTTCTATAAAAGTTATGCTCCTGCGTTAAATTAATTTACTACTAGAGTTTGTTTATTGCTAAGAAGTACCATAACTGCTGGTTACATTCTAAGGAGTATACAAACATCTGTATGTAATATGAATAAGTATCAATAGAAAATAATGAAAATCATTTGTGTATATTCTTCAAGTATATTTTTCTTCATTATTCAAACAAACATGACACAATTTAAAAGACAAGTATGACATCGTACAGCACAACAAATATAGAGTGACCTAAATTATTGTTTATGACTTCCATCATTCAACCTATTATATCTACTACAGATGTTAAGATGTTCAGCAAATCCTTCTTTTCATACATATACGATACCTGAATAGACTGAACACGTCCCTTTATTCTGTGCCGCGTGATTTTGATATGTAGGACATAAATCTATATATATCATTTCAATTCGTAAACCCGACCTGTTGATCTTGACGACACCCCCGCTTGTGTGACGCCATATCCCATAAGATGTCCAGTCATTCAATGAGACCCCATCAGTCAATAATGTCACTGCGAACGTTTTGAGGTAATGATATAAATGTACCAAAGTATCCCGCAAAAGTTGAATCTCAATCAACACTACAGGTCTGACATTTTATCGGAGGGGTTAAACGAGCTACCAATATTCTTCCAAAGATGTCGTCAGCGTCGTCTAAGCGGCCGTCATTAAGCCATTCCGATGGGGCGCTGCAAGCGAGTATCAGAAAATCAGTTAGCCGTAAGCCGCGGTGAAGTGAAGGTGTATTGTGTGTTATTGTGGGCCGAGAGGCCGAAAAATGGCGGAGCGGACGAAGGCGACGGCCGCGGCCACCCGGCCCGTTCCCATGAAGCTCTTTGCCACCTGGGAAGTCGACCGGACCCCTCCCAACTGTATACCCAGGTAAACAATCACAGAGCTTCTTAATGATTCCTACCAGATAATCTCATTGAAGAATTCAACGTCCTAGGAAGTCGTGTCCCGCGCTCTTGGACGCCAGCGCGTTGGCGGGCATTCACACGCCCTTTTTTTATAATCGCCCGCGTTTTTAATCTCCAATACTCCGTGCAGAGGACACTCACCAACCCCTCGAACTCCTCTCACCTCCGACAACCTTTTCTTTGTCTCGTTACTTTACTCTTCCATACTTTTCTCTCACCTACCGCTAAACTCGACATCCACCACGTAGTTGTTCCTAACTAACGGATGCTAGCTGTCAATTCGACGTGACAGATCTCGGCGTGAACTCCCCTGTTATATATATATATATACACACACACTCATAATATGCATCCTGACAGTTTCCTCGTTGCCTAGGACCTAATTTTTCTGCATTCTGCACTTACTGCCTGCTTAACGAACGATCCACGAGTGTTTTTATTTATCCACTGACTTTCATACAATCATTGTACGATACTGCGATGTCTGACGTAAAAGTAATAATAAAATGTAGAAAAAAAATTGAACTCTGATAATCAATTTCTTTTTCGTTGACTTAGAGTTGATTCCAGGTTAGCCGTATAAAAATTTGTCTCTGAGTTCTCATGTAGATTTTTTTAACGTGAATCTGTCTCACTCTTATCAGTCTGATCGATTGAATGCCGATTTCGTCAACCTGCAATTCCAGGGTTAGCCGAATTTCAATGATTAATTACTGGCGCGATCGATTCGTGGATTCTTTATTTAATGATTACTGCTATCTTAACGATCCTGATAGCATAATCTTTTAATGTATTCAGTTGCACAGTCGATAATCGTTGACACTGGAGAATTGTTAGATAATTTATTTCATAAATGGGAAGCTCTGTCCTGGTATTTTTAAATCAAATAACAGTATTAAATTGACCAATGTGTGTTTTTTTTCCGTATTTTCAATGTCTACATAGCAGCCATGTATAAAGTCAATTTTCAATTGTCATTTACTGCATATTCGAATGTTAAAAGTCCAATTGTACCTGAAATAGGTATTGATTGCCGCGAATAAAACTTAACTCAACGTCTTTGGACAAAATTAATCGTCTTGCACGTTTTTTTATTTGTATTATTCTTATTCTCTCTCCAGCCTCGTTAATGCGCAAAAGCCCAGTCTCGAATCAATTCGTACGCAGCAACGTCGTGAATGGTCTGAAGCGATACTAATCGTCACCCAGGATTAATAACAGAGAGTAGATTCAGGTATAATGTCCTAATTGTAAAATTATTACAATTTTTATTCCCCCCCCCCCCCC